>NC_051185.1:92332938-92377615 GCF_013339695.2 Rhipicephalus sanguineus
TCTCTACTCCCCTCTTCCCTTTTGACTTTCCCTCTCCTCCCCCTCTCCACTTCCCCTTTCCACTCTTCCTCTGAAACGCGGGCTAGACATGCCGAAATTCTCCTGCGCAACGCCGCGATGAGCATCCAGCGCATGAGCGTCCCCTCCCCCCTCTCTCTCCTCTCCTACGCTGCCCCCCTCTCACACGCCTGTCGACTGCGTCTCCGCTCGCCCTGTGAGAATTAACGAGCCAGGCTAGAGGGAAGACAAGACGCGCGTAGCGGTCCTCTTCGCGTTCACGACACGAGGTCGGTAGCATGCCCAAAGAACGCCAACGGAACGTAATCGTCCAAGTGCTCCGGCTTCGCATCGCCTCATGGTCCCCTTGAGCGGGGAAATGGTGTAATTTTTGACAAAACCGACTGGGGCTGTATCCTCAAACGATCGCAAAAGGCGACAATCACAAAAGCATGGCCTTTTGTGCGCGCTGATTGGCTATTGAGCAAGAGCGGAAAAAGTGAGGGCGCCATCAAGTATTTCCGTCGACGTGACGGTGCTCTACGACCTCCTTACAGGCCTGGAATAAACTAACACACCTTATCACCGTCGGTTGGTGGTGAAGTCTAGCATTTCAGAGACCTAGACGGTAGCTTATAGTATTCAATCGTCGGTCGATGTGCGCAGAATTTTTCACACTGATGCTTTCAGCGAGCATTAGCTTGGGATGTTTTCAGTACTCGTTCTTTGCCAGCGCGTGTTTTTTCGCAGTTTGAACGTTCCAGGAACATCAACCGTGCGTTGCTCGCGTGGTTTCACGCGCGTCCGGCAACACGCTGAGATGTTGAGATCATATCGCTGCAGCATCACACTGCAACTTAACTCTGAGTGCGCCCTGTTAAACTCTCAACAAAAATACATTTCACACAATGATGCGTTCTTTAAATATTATACTATGCAGTAAATAATTGCACAAAAAATCATTGAAAGCACTTTCAACGCGTCCTATATTTCAAAGTAGCGAAAGCCAAGCCTGGCCACTGCGTAGAAGTTGGCGTACGCTCGACGACGCCGCACTCCGGTCTCTCTGCGCTTGTACGGTACGCTCACTCCTGTGTTGTGAGACATTCGTAAGTCCAACGGCCAGTGCAACAATGACGTCACGGGCGACTGCTTTTTCAAATATCGAACGCATCAGAATCTACGTCACCAGACGCGATACTATCGCCTTTCGCGATCGGTTTATTATTTCCTGTATGTATGTGCCATCCACAGTTAAATATTGGTACTTTCTTAGATATTAAACAAAAGCCTTAGATGCCTCATCAAACACGAAAATTGACCGGCGTCCTGCGGTGAGAGCACGTATAATGCAAACAATCAACATCGCGTAATGACGTCAGCATCTGAAGTCATCATGGGCTCACAGATCGCCACAATTTGTGATGTGACATGATGGCGTCATGACATGACGTCGTCGCTTCGTCAAATGAGGGCTGATCACGTAGACAGAGGGAAATCATGTCAGGTACAAAAAGCTTGCAATGCCTGCGATCCTGGAGCCAGGGGAAAACCCCGTTAGGCGCAGAAAGCTTTCGGAAGGGATCGGGGGAAGCTCAATGCATCGATCGTCTGTGCAAAACTAGATGTGGCGCACGAAGCTTGCAATGCCTCCCATGCTGGAGGCAATGCAAAGCCACCTTAGGTGCAGGGAGCTTTCGGAAGTGTGGCGGGAGAGAATCAATACGTCAGCTGGAGAAGAACAAGAAGACTGCTTTCGCATTCGAGTCGTCTTAGCGAATGCATAAGGGATCCAGTGAGTTTTCAGTATAATTCTTGTCTGTGTTATTTAGTATGACCAACATGTAGTGTATATCACTTATTAATATTTTCACTATATGAGTTACGCTGCGATCAATTACACCATTGTGAGATCTGTAATCACGTTCTGTCCATTTCTTTTTCTGTAAATTATTTTCACTTGTGTTTTTTTTCGTTTAGCTGGTTTTCCCCCCTCCGACGATAATTACAATTGTAACCGGCAGTATGCGCAAATGAAAAAAACTGGAGGCGACCCTGATCTTCGACTTAGGTGTCTGGTAATGGTACTCGCATCTCGGCGTTGCTGTGTGCGCAAGAATTCCTTGGGGTAACTTTTCTTTTTTTAACGCTGCTAAAGCGGGTCAAAGAGGCCACGCGCGTGGTTGAGACCTGCTCCACCAGGTGGCACAGTAATTTGAGCTGGTCGCAGCAAAACCGTCTGCTCTTTCAATGAACGCTTTCAATTACATTTTACTGACAATTATTCAGTCCTTATCATAACTAAAGTTGAGCAAGTTATCATATGTATGCAATATCACTCTTAACTTGAGCCACAGCAATCGATGCCGTAGTTTTTATTTTAATGATTTGCATGAAATTAGAAACAGTTTTTTTTAATTTAGCAAGGACCGGAAGTTGCTACTTAAGAAACAATGTCATTCGGTGCTCGTGCCACTATTAAATAACAAAAAAGCAGAAAATACACCATGCCGATACCCACAGGCGATGACATTCCAGAGAAGGCCACAATGCAGAAAGCGCAATTAGTATATGCGCCTGATACATGACTTCATATGGAGGGAAGCGAGCACCTCCCATCCGTCGGTTTATGATCACCTAACATGCTCGCCTAACAAGTAGCCCTTCTTCGTTTCACTATGCCTTTGGAAGTGTTTCTCACAATTAAACCAAACACAGCAGCGTACGAGGCCGAATGAAGGGAAGTGGTGATTAGTAGCACGCTACAATCGGAGATTTTTCGGGGTAATTATCGTTAACCTCTTTGTATTATTTTGCTTATTGATTTATGTTTTATAAATTGCCCCAAAGCGCTGCTGTGGGAAGGACGTTACAAAGGACGAAAATCTGAAGAATGATTGCATGGTAAACACCTGAGCCTGCAGCACAGTTGTTGCAAGCTCAACTATTACAGGGCATGAATTTCAACGCTCGCAAGCGCCGTAAAGCAAACCACTGAGAACATTGAGCGCCACTACAACGATCGCATGACAGCAGTCTAGGAGATTTTTTTAATCACGAACCTCATTCCGGAAGAATGTTTCGAATCCGTCAAGTACAAGCGGAGTTACAGGGACTTGTTTCATATTCCCAGCGCTGTCTTCTTTCGTCCTGAAGAGCATGCTGGAGGCTACAGTGGGAGGGATGACAAGCGAGCAGGAAGCTACGTCAACGTGCATCATGACACTAAGTATTTCAGACAAGCGTAGTTGGCTCACGTGTTCACGTGAGCCTATACCACATATCGGCAGCGTTTTGTGACAGCTGTGCAAACGAAATATTGGAAAGTGATGACCACGCTCGAATTCATTATAAAATCGAGAAAGGTACCATTTCGTTCATCGGCATCATAAATTGTACAGCAATGACCCAAAAAAGCTTCCGTGGAATTGTACTTGCCGCAAACTCACGCCTCTGCTCGTCAACGTCCGCAAGGGCGGCCCGGGCATGGAGCAGCCCATGTCCGGGCGACGCATGCCAGGTAGACGAAAACGTGAAGCTATGAGAAGTTACCGATATGCAAAGGTGTGGAGAAATATTGCAGTCATTGCGCGAGGAGGCCGAACAAGTAACTTGCGAGAAGACGAACACATGCACCTGTCGCAAAAACCACGAGATAATGAAAGCTACCTCAGTAGTGTGCCTGTGGGAGCTTTTACAGAAACTTTAAAGCCAGTGCCCTCCAATAAGGCTAGGATCGTGAATAGTACAGTTAGGTGTTCCAACGCTATAGCATTGGAGCGGACGCTCCATGACCGCTTTGTGCCAAAATTAGAAAGAATCACCACTTCAAACTCTGTTACTTCAGGAAAAATATCCTTAAAATAGGTTTAATGGAAGCTTATCTTACATAGATCGTACTGATAACAACAATGTATCCTTTGGGTACCTCCCAACGAATTGAAATTTCTTCGTTAGATCACGAACTTCGTAAAAGTGGGTATGCTCGAACGAGTTTGAATTCTCTGTTCAAGAAATGTTGCGGGGCTTTGTTGAATACGACGGTATTCGACGAAACGACGAAACAAAGGTACTTTGACCCTATCTCTCTGTCTGCCCGTCTGTCTAGCCGGTCACGTTTTGCTGCTCTCATCATTCCGATGAATCTGTTTACTATTCAAAAACAAGGCATGGCATTACGTGTGTACAGCACAAACATGAATGATACATCATGGCATGCATGTCATATGTACTACGCAAACACATACATGATAAGCAGCTGTCTTTATGTCATAGTGGCCACTTGATTGATTTGCCTCATACCACCCCACTGAATCCAGCTGAAGCCTCGTGTTCTTTCCTGATGTCTGCGAAGTTTCCATGGGTTGAGCAGAAGTGTCTTGGAAAAGAAGAGGTCAAACATTTACAGTACTACATCCGGTACTTTGCGAGGGCTGTATGCAGCTCTCCTTACACTGACAGTGCTCGCCAACTAAGCCTGTGTTTAGAAGAAATCGCGAATGCTTTACTATCGGACAGCTGCATGCAGCTGTCCTTAACAATATGCCTATCTAAGGTTCCGTGTGTTTAGAAAAATTTATTATCACAGACGGTTAACATCAATAACAATTCAATGTAACATTTCATTGCTAGACATACGTTGACGAGAATGACAAAACAAACTTCCGTTACGTGGAAACAAAACAGGAAACACAACCAAGGCGACATTGCTGCACAAATGGAGCCATTCAGTTAGAAACGCTATACTCCATCCTTATCCTGTTCCACCGCCACAGTTTCTCAACCCAATCATGCGGCTTCCCTCTAACTACGCCGTTGATATTTGTCTGAAACGCGACGGCGATGAAGTATGAATAGCCTTTCCGGGAAAGCATTGCATCTCTTAGCAAAGTGTCTTACTAGGTGCCAGAGAATGTAAACTTTTCTTCACGTTTCCTTGCACCGAGCGACGGACTACAGCAAGAGGCGGACCTCACACGCGTTTAGAATAAGAGTTCCGTTGAAGGTGGTTAATTAAGTTGGTAGGCCACCTTCAAAAGTACAATTTTTTTTCACAAGATCGGTTTTTATATTTTTTATATTTTTGCACGCCCAAACATTAAAAAATATGTTGCAACAAAAATTATGCTCCTATCATCATTAGTTTACAAGTTACAGCAAGTTTTCCATACCGCATGCTCGTATAGCGAAACCGAAACCCCTTCGTGTTTTTTTTCAAAAGTAGGTGTTTTTTCGTCTATACTAAAGATATTCAAAATACATTATAAAATTTGTTTTGACTGTTACATAAAAGGAGATCATTAAATATAACTTCGTGTTTCTAATCGTTTTTAAATCTCTAAAAACGGCCACAAGGGGGACGCACACATCTTGCAAGCTCTGAAATCTTTGTTTACAGTTTTTTGAAAATAAGAATTTGCTCCAAATCATGTCACGCAAACTTTCATAACTTTCTTCTCAATGTGTACTTCGAACTGAAATTTTGTGCAATAGTTTACAACATATGTACAATGCAATGCAATGATCTAGAAAAAAAGAAGTTGATGGAATAGGTTTTATTTCACAGCTGATTTTGCAAACATGTTCAGTCTAAATTGGCTCTTTTCCCCGTCTTTTACGTTTTTTTTAAGATTACTTCCTTGATATTTACTGCATAATATTTATCCTAGTTCATTGCATAGGTCCAAACTTTAGTTACACAAATGCCAAAGCTTTATTGAATTAAGCCACCCATTAGTCACTTATCACGGCTGGCGTGACCACCCCTTTTACTGCAATTTTTTACAAATATCACCTCCCAAAAAATAAATAAATTACTATTTTGCACAATAAATGGCTCGGTAAGTTAGATAAGAAACGCTCGCTGCTCCTAAAAAAAGTTTTTTTAGTGGCCTACCAGCTTAAATATATTTATAAGCACCAGCGACACATGCAGTAGTGCAGACGTAAGCGTGTCGCTATCCTACTTTAACAGAATGTTTGCATATTGAAAGGGTTCATACTACATCATTGTCACGAACACAAATGTGGAACATACATCCGCACAGACGCATGCAACACCAGGTTGCGAATTCAATACAGACGCTGGATATACTGACAAAAAAAGGTTAGTGGTTCAACTTGTTCATGGAAATTTCCTAAAAAGGCAGACATTAATCACAATATCTGGTGCAGTTTGGTACTTCTATATCTTTACAAGACAAACTTTGAGATATTGATTTCATTGATATTAGGGCAAGTGTTTCAGTTGTTGAAAGACGGGCTGAAATGTTGGAGATGAGAAATGGTGCAGTAGGAGGAATCCGAAGATCATGAAACCATCGCCCCTTGTTTTTCCTGTAGTATACTACCCGGTATAAAATTAATAAATACCTAATTTATTATTAATATTAATATTGTTTAAATAATTATTTAAGCGATCTCAGCAATAAAATTCCACGAGAAATTGGCCCGTGCTAATCGTGACAGTCAGTGTGAATAGAAAGACGGCAGCTCCATTACACTCAGTCAGCGTTGTGAAAACGCGTCTAGCGTCTTGGATAGGCTCCCTTGCACTAGGGACATTCTTCAAGGAGTTTTTATTCAGTCTGATGAGGCATGCACGAGCGGCATAGTGGTGAGGACACCAGAATGAGGCCCACAGTCTGGCCTTCGGAACATTTGTAACATATTAAGCAGGGTCTTAAGCAAAAACCTGCCGCGGGCAAGCCAATAAAAATGAGGCTTTCAAAGGTGCCGCAGGAGCAGCGTCGGCTGCTCCAGCGAGCACGTGGTGTGGCGCGAGCCCTGAACTAAGTGCAATCTTCCTACGAGAAAGATCGCTCATAACTGTACAAATAAAAGTTTTCTCTCTCTCTCTGTGTTAGCGGAGCCGGTCACATCCGCATTTTAACAGCGTAGCTGTTTATGCCAGCCGTGGGTACAATTCCAGCAACAGAAAATTATATTCGTCATGAGCCGGCACGCTCTACGTACGTCCTCTTCTTCATCTTCTGCTTCGCTTCCTGAACACCTGCGCCGATTTGTCCGGCGTGAGATGCAATAACTCTGATGGCCGCGAGAACGAGTAGAGAAAGACATAGTGAGAGAAAGAAAGAAAAGGAAGAAAAAGAGCAAGAAAGAAATCAATTCTTGGCTAAGAGAAATTCTTCACGAGGCTGGAACCGAACCCGCGACACGTCGATACGATTGCGAGCATCGTAACCATTCGTCTGTCCCAGCACGCTAGCAAGGCATAACATAGCTTTGTATGGTATGGGATACCGAGGGGGTGGGAAAGAGAAGAGAGAAATAAAGAGAAACAAAGATAAAAACAGAAAGAGATAGAAAGACACAAAAAGAGAGAATGAAAAATTGAAATCGATAGCCAATTAATAATCGATCAATGCGTAATAAAGTTTTGGAAATTGCTTACAGATGCCTCGACATGCGTGGTAAAGTATAGTATAAGCCAATCAATAGCCATTGCATAGCTAATCGATACTCAATCAATAACCTATAGATTTGTGAAAATTACTTATCATAGCTCAGGTAAGCATAAAAATACCCAGTACAAGGCAAATCGATAGCTAAACAATACCTCTCCAGAACTTTGTCTTGACTACAGGATACTGCGCAAGAAAGTCACAGTTTTGCCGCAACAGCGAAGCAATGAATGCGATAGCAACAAATTAGATTGTCATGCGAAGAGCGGCAAGCAGCTCGATAATTGCAGCGCGCCGCTCTAGCGCAATGTACTGGCGAAAAGAATAAACACAGGACGACCGTGAACTAACAACGGTCACAGCCCGACACTGGCAGCGCACTCCTCAAACACAAGTAAGGACACTCCAAAAGAACGCACAGGTACAAACAGGACGAGCGCTAACTGTTACGGTTGTTACTTCTTCGTGTTTGAGCAGCGCGCTACAACCCAACGCTCTTATTCTTTTTCTGATGCCCGCAGGGTGCGCTTTCAAGCAATGATAGATTTTGCTTCCGTTTGAAAACTGCCCGTGAGACGCACACTAAAAAGTGGAACATTTCTGTAGCCACACGCGATGTGGAGCGACGGGTAAACAATGCGTCGAACGCCAGCGCGCGGCAGGAGACGCGGAGGGGCCATTCCACACGCCGCAGTTTTCAAGAAAACAAAAATATATATCTGAGAGCGATGGGTTGTAGCGCGCCGCTCGAACAAGAATAAATAACTGTGGCAGTTATTAGTTCGCGCTCGTCCTGTGCACACATGTGCGTTCTTTTCGAGCGTCCTTCGCTGTGTTTGAACAGGGCAGCGCGCTGCAAGTGTCGAACTGTTACCGTTGATAGTTCGTTTTCATCCTGTGCGTGTTCTTTTCGTGAGTCGTTCGCGGTTGATGGGCGCGCCGAAAGGATCGCGCTGCTTGGTGTTCTTCTTGCGACTTTGTAATTTGCTACTATCGCATTCATTGCTTCGTCTTTGCGGCGAAACTGGGACTTCTTTAAAACTGCGGCGCATGGAGTGACCCCTGCGCATCTCCTGCCGCGCGGTGGCGTTCGACGCATCGTTTACTCGGCGTTCCACATCGTCAGTAGGTACAGAAATGGGCCACTTTTTAGCGCGCCTGAACGAAAATGTGGGAGCGTTGCTTTAAACTCGCGCTTCGGGCAATCTCGCGGGTGATACTACACATACTGAAGCACCTGCGAGCTCTGCGTGCCGTTAGTGTTAAATGGTATAATTAGTGTTTTGTCCTTTTCGGAGCGGTCGAGAGAAGCTAGGCGCTCCTTCGGCGCTTCCAGGGCCGTTTGGCTTGAACTGGTGTCCATAGCTTCTTGCGAGGCGCTGGATGACCGCTCCACAGAGCGATCTGTGCGTCCCTTAGACTTCGCCTTGGTCGACGAAGTCTTAGCCCTACCGAGCTGGAGGTTGATAAGACCCCCTTGGCCTCGTGATTGCCCTGCCTGCTGCCAGAGCTTGTGGAGGCCACTGGTGTGGACAGGTTGAAGGTGGGCAAGGCAGCTCTGGCTGCTCCCACCGTAGGGGCTAGTGACGTTAGCCTCGGCACGCAAGGTGTAGTCTGGAACTGCCTTTCTGGTGCCGCCCCTCGTTGCACCACTTCGGCGAAAGATGTTTTTGTGCGAATGGTGACGAGATTCTTGGTCTTGCTTCCCTGAATGTGATATTTTCCTTAACTTCTATAGTAATTATTTCTTTTTCTTTCTTCCAGGCCAGGGACGCTCTGGAGCAAGCGGGGTGACTACCCGTCGCAGTTTGCACAGAGGACCTCGTCATGACTGCAGTCATCAGCACTGTGACTGATTGAGCCGCACTTAGCACGCGTTGGCTGCCCTCGGCAGCTCTGGGATGCATGGCCAAATCGGTGGCATTTAAAACAACGACTCGGGCTTGGAATGAACGGTCGGACATGGAGTAGTTGAGCTGAATGTGAGTACCACGACCAGCCGCTTTCTGAGCAATCCATTTTGGAATACCGGAACGCTTCAGCTTCAAACCACAAAGTGAAGGACGCGCTGCTGAACTTTCGGCGAGAGACCCGCCTTGATATCGATTATGAAACTCCAGTGTGTGCGTGTTTCTTGATCTCCTTCGCTCTCGTTCTCCTCTCCCTTGCTTTTACAATCTGTTCTTACCCCATCCTCAGTGAAGGGTAGCAAACAAGATATTTGTATTCCGGTTAACCTCCCTTCCTTTCCGCTCTACATTTATCTCTCTCTCTCTCTCCAATATACCTGTTCACTTGAAGCCGAACAATCTATTTCTGTTTTTGAGAAGACTTTTTTACGAATATTCGCAAAACCGGAAGTAAGTGCTCCACCGAAAGTGCTCAGAAGAGAAACAGGATTTGTCGCTCTGTGCTCGTGCCGCTAAAAATAAAGGTGAACATGGCCAATTTCTGGACACTGCAATGCCGGAAAGACTCGCGGTAGTGCTGGAGCTAGGTGGAAGCATTCGATCCGGTCCTTTTATTATCCGGTTTTAATATCATTCAATCCGGTCCTTTTACTGCCTAATTGCAGGCTGTAGCATATGAAGATATATGCTCAGCTATGAACTGCTTTTGTCGCAGGAGCGATCGAGCGCAAACGGCCACCATGTGGTTAGATTGTGTGGTATGAGGAAAATAGTTAAATGATTTAGCTTACGTTGCACCATACGGCGTACTAAACCAGCTTACATTGTACGATATCATGAAGGAGCTATATGCGAGTATCTGAAGTAACAACTGCGACAGCTTTTATTTCAAGCTTGCCCTCTACATGCCTGTGCGTTCTTTTCGGGCGCCCTTCTTTGTGCTTCAGTGGCGTGCTGCAAGTAGCGAGCTGCTTCTCGTTCTTCGTGTGACATTCCAATTTCTTGCTATCGCATTCATTGTTTTTGCCCATTCGTCTGAACTGTGACATTTTTGCTAATAAGGTCACGAATAATTACAAGAACATTTAGTCTTTCAAATGAACTCCTACAAATTGGATAGTTAAGCAATATCGTTAAGTTCAGAAGCAGTGTCTCAACGTCGGTGTTTGTTAAAGAGGGACTTTATGCAATTTGTTCGATGCTGTCAAGTTTACATTTGTTGGTCCCTTGTTATTTATTTATTTATTTATTTATTTATTCTGGTTACTGCAGATCTATAGTGGGCTGTAGCGAATGAAGGTACGCGTCACCTATGTAACCGCTTTTGTCGCGGAAGCGATCGAGCTCAAATAGTCCATGTGGCAATATTGTCTCGTTTGAGAGAAGTGTTAAATGATTTAGATTATTTGTACCTTGCCATGTAAGGGGATACATGCGGCTATGTGTAAATCTATCCCCATTGAATGGAAGCACGAACTATTTATCACGACAACTCAATGATTTCGAGCATCCAACCATAGGAGAAGCGTATGTAGCCTTGTCTACGCAGAATTATCAAGGAAAAGCTCGCTTTTCGAACCGTTTAGAGAACTGGGGATACTCTGCCTCGGTAGATTGTAAACGGTTGAAGATGTAAACTAATATGCACTCGAAACATTCATGACCTCAATGCATTGCCGCTGGAGCCGAAACATATATGTCATCTCTTACATCTCATAAAACGCACCCGCAGTAATGGCTCTAACATAACTTGTGAGTTTTACTGAAGCATATCGTTAACGTCGGACCTACAAAAGCGGCGCGACAGCATTATTAAACCATTCTCCGCGGAAAAGTACTCTTTCATTGAAATTTTATTACAAATGCATCGTGAGGGGTCAACAGCGCAATATCAATGGTCAATTTTTGTACTAACGCACTTTTAAACTTTAGATTCTTGTACAAATTTCCGACATTTTTAAGCACGCTTAAAGGACCTCTAACTACTCCAAGTTGAAGTTGAGGGAGTGGTTTATTTCCCATCATCCCTACCCTTCCTAAGGACCGTGTCTCCTCGCCGCTTTTAACACGAAAGTGTTTTAGATGCGAAGCAGTTTTTGCTCGGGGCTGTGTCCGTCCCTTGGCGACCGTGCGCTTTCTATCACCTAGCATAGCCATCTGTAACATATTGAGCGCGTGCTCGCGCCAAGGCGAAGTATTCTTCCACTTGTTGTACGACCGCCTTAATGATGATACGTCCAGAGCACTTTAAGGGCCCGGGCTGCCGTATGCTGCCCTAGCTTGGCGTAACGCAGGCACAACCATGTGTGCTACCACGCGCTAGCGTGTTCGGCCGCTTTAAGGGGCTGGGTAAGACGCTGTGGCCTCTCCCCCTTACACACTCTTGGCAATCAGGTAATGGCGTCGGGGAACAACATTGTGCAGACGGGCGATGAACCTGCGTGGCGTGCTCCAACAAGTGTTGTGGACGAGAAACAACAACAGCAACTGCAGTGAGTTCATGGTGTGCTCCGCTTGCAAGGACGCGTTAACATCAGGCAAGGTGCCCGTGATGAACGGAACTGTAAGTCGACCCATGCGCTGCTTCATATCCCCACATGGTTCTCTTTAGTAGGAGATGGTGTAATTTTTTTCGTCGGCATCTACCAAGACTATGCTGACCTATTATGTCACGGAAATACATCAGTGAAATGCATATGACACAAAAAGCAGAAGAAAAAGTTTTGTTGGTTTGGATGAACTCTTGTGGCAGTCGAACCCACAACCTCTCAGTCCGCCAGTACAGGTGACGGGCGCTTAACCCCTGGCTTCTGACGCTCTTGCATGAGACTTCACAAACGCGCCTTCTCTCTCTCACACCTTCTCTCTTTCACAGTGACCCTGGGGGGGGGGGGCGTGGGGTGGTTCCGCGGCTTGGATTCCAAGTGCAGTTCTGCATCATGACACTAACGAGCACCGACTATGAGCGCTTCGTTAGTTTCAGGTTTCGGTGCAGTGAGAGACATGCCAGCGTATGGCGACTCGATGCCAGCGTTCCTTCGCACGATGTAATGCTGGCATCCAGGCACGCTATACGTAAGCGGGAAGCGGAACGCCTGTCCACGTTTGCGGCGCAAGCAGCGAACTCTGCATCTCGCGTTCCCGAAGCAATGTGTGGTATATGCATTCTTAGACGGTATTCGGCGGATTCCTCATAAGACCAGCGAAGAGCTGTTCCTTTACTCCTCGCATGAGGAAACGAACCTTCTTTTCTTCAGGCATATTGGGGTCAGTGTGGCGGAACAGCCGGGTCATTTCTTCCGCGAAGATGGTCGTTTTCATTCGGGAGCTGAACCCGTGTCTCCAGCAAGGTTGCTCCCTTTCCTTTCTGACGACGCTCGTGAACGTCTCCAAAAAAGCACTGCGAAAGAGATCCCAGGTTCGAAGTCTGGACTCCCGGTTCTCGAGCCATGTCCTTGCTACTTCTTCCAGGTAGAAGTACAGGTGGCGCAGCTTGTCGTCGGTGTTCCAGTTGTTAAATGTTGCGACCCTTTCGAACGTCTCCAGCCAGGTTTCGGGGTCTTCACATGGCGAACCACGAAATGTTGGCGGCTGCATCACTATCGCGGCAGCGTTCGCTGCGGCCGCCATCGTGCCTGTTGTTCTTGTCGCCGTAGCTTTTGTCTTCTCCGGTAGGGTTCCGTATTGGGGGGGGGGGGTAGTCCTTTAAGTCTGCGGCTGGCTCGACTGTCGCTGATGTGGTCGGTGTCTTCGTTGCGGCGAGGGCTCGGCTCACGGCTGGATGGGGGCGTTCGGTACATAGACCGGGGATCACCTCCACCAGATGTCACGTGGTCGTGACGTCGACGAAGGCAGCAGACAGCGTATCCGAGATGAAACTTTTTATTTGGCCGAACTTGTGGCCGGGAAACTGAAAGTCAAACTACAGCAATACGCTGATAGCGGCGAACAGAGCATCGACCGTCGAAAAACTGACAAGCGGTCAAGCGCGCCGGGTTTTATACAGGCGCTATCGAACTTTCCAGCAATATCGCTGGTGGCGGCATTATCTCTCGACAAATCTGGAACATTCACGGGCGGCGCGCAATCTTCACAAAACGATCTACTACAATCGAGAAGCTTCTCGTACACTGCTTTGCGGAAAGCGTCGGTTGTTGATAAACGTCCTTGCTGGTCAAACCCGAATACATCAAAATAAAACAAGGAGTGGGCGTGGCAATATCCAGGATGGAACGGGGGTTCGAACCTGGGACCTCTGCGTGGAAGCCCAGTATGCTTCCTCAGAGGCATCCCGGTGCTTGTAACTGCCCAGCAAAAAGACCCTATACAGGTTTCACGTCGGGAAGGAACCACGTTAACATATGTAATATAGCGTGGTAGACGAGCGAAATAACAACCAGGCGTCACACTAAGCGGGTTCTGTAACCAGGGGTCCCACAATGCGAATTACGGAACGAGTGCGTTGTTGAATGCTTTCAATCCTTACAAAGGACTCTGCCATAATTGTTCATCATCATCAGGCACAGCATCAACAAAGTGCACATAATGCCTTACCGATGTTTAGCGGGTACCACGGTCCTAATAATAATGATAATATCTGGAGTTTAACGTCCCGAAACCACGATATGATTATGAGAGACGCCGTAGTGGAGGACTCCGGAAATTTCGACCACCTGGGGTTCTTTAACGTGCACCTAAATCTAAGTACACGGGCCTCAAACATTTTCTCCTCCATCGAAAATGCAGTCGCTGCGGCCGGGATTCTGCAGAATGACGAAAAATGGTAGAGTGGCTGCTTCCCTACTTCACAAAAATTACGATTATTTATAGTATAGCGGATTCGTTGCAAGTGCGGTTCTTTTGGTTGCCAAAGTAGCCCATAAGGCCCTCGTGATCTACTTCCTCAGTGTCTCAATAACGTTCTTTCCGTCTCTCCCTCTCTTTCTCACGTTACCGTGTGTTATATGCGTGGTGGGAGAGTGCAACAACCACCGGGCGTCACACAATGCGAATTACGTAATTCGTGAATCGTTTAAAGCTTCCAACCCCTCACAAAGGGATGAGCCATAATTCTTCATCGTCATCAACCGTCGCATCAGCAAAGTTCACATATTGCCTTACCGATGTGTAGCTGGTACCTCGCTTCTCCGCAGAATGACGAATAATGCCGTAGTGGGTGCTTTCGAACTTCACAAAATTTATGATTGATGGCGTAGTGGGTACCTCTTCAGTGTACTTGTATCAGTAGACCCAAGAGAGTTTTTAACAGGCTCTAGAAATGTACCGCTCTTCCAGCTTTCATTGACTGTGCTGCGCTTTCCGCTCAGGCCCGGCGTCTTTGTTTAGAACGCGGAGTAATCTTGCGGAACTCGAAATTGAAGTATCCGTGCACCATCACATGATGCGCGAAGGGTACGTACCGTTAAACATCGCAGCGGCAATGGCGCACAACAAGCAAACACCGGGAATACTGCACAAACCAGCTCACGCTTGCGTCCATGTAACGATTCAAGACGAAACGTTAGAGATCAAGGACGGCTGCTTGCACAGGCTCCGATTTGGCGGCCGGAGCACAGCTGCTGGAGCGTGAAAGGTGAGGGGGGGGGGGTACATGGTGTTTCGCACGGCTGCATTGGCTCCTTGTGTTATGACAAGCTCTTGGCGCTAGCACCAAGGGCGCTTTCAGTTGCGGCCTGCCGGCCGGCGTCAGGAGGAGTCAAGATGGCGGCGCTGGCCTCATTACGCGTCCCACCAGAGCGGCGGCCATTCTGAATACTGACAAAACACCAACGTGTGGTTTTTAATTCAAAGAGGTTGGACGATTCAATGTGTCACAGGCACACCGCCCTTATAAGAGTTTAGACAAATGCACACCAATTGCATGCTGCGAACGGAGCCAACCGTACGAAAATTCTCAAGTAAAGCTCTTTCTTTTCAGGAACATGAGGGGCGCATGTTATCCCTAACACTTCATTTTAAACTACCACTATGAACTGAACCTATGCGTGATTTTGCGAACCACTGGGACGGCATCGGTAAATAAGCACTGAACTGTATTACCATAATTTAAATATAATTCGTCAAAGACTACTTTTACTGTAATTATGACGGCTGAAAGTTTCCATTAAGTCGCTTACACCTTGTAAATATACGCACACGCCTTTCGGTTTGATGTGGATGATGTGCATGGCTTTGTGAGTTTTTGCGTCAGACATCCGGAGTTACCGCGAGCTGAAAGCGCTAATCTGAAAGCCTGGAGGACGCTTGAGTTTCGTCATCAAAAGTGCAAGGTGATAGCGTAATCGGGGCTCATTCGCATCGTCTCCTCATTTGCTTCCCACTCTTCACATCGTGGCGGACGCCTCTACTGCGCCGCTAGAACAGGACCGTCTGGGAGCGTAATATTGACCGTTTTTACTCTCCTAGAATGCCTACTACAATACAGTTGCGAATTGCTCTTTACGCACCAGCTTATCACTTGTAAGCTGCGAAGCTGTGACTAAAATGCGCAAGCGAAGACCACGTAAAGACTGAAGTAGTCAAATGAGCGAAGGATTAGTTCTGTAAACGAGGTCAAGTGTATTCGGGAAAATGGTGTGATACACTTAGATTCAAAGTTTACTTGGTTTAAATCGAAATCGTTAGACACCTTTAAAAATGATCGCCTCCGGCAGAACGACATGCAGCCATTCTTTCCTAACCACTCCAAAAAATGCCGGGGCTGTAATTCGTATTCTTCTTTTTTCTGTGAGAACGAAGTTGCTCCTATTTCGAAGAGACATCTGCACTGATGCTTTGCTCATTCTCTTTCTCTCGCCCCCTATTACCCTCACCCTATCTAGAGTAGAAAACTGAACATCCTCTAGTTAACCTCACTGCATTTCCTGTGTATCTCTCTATCTGCATGCAGACCTCCTCTAGAATATGTAGCGTTCGAAATATTTTGCAATGAACGGGAAGTTTTCACTGAGCAGTCTTCCATGTTTCTCTCACTGTAGCTACTGCGTTGCTGAATGTCTCAGAGCCTGAGTGGGAAACCTCGCTGTAAGAGGGTGCACTCCGGAACCAGCTCGATCTGGTCACGAGAGCCCGCAGGGAGACCACGGGTCTAATGGTGCTGTACTCATGACTCCACCCACGACCAGGACCCCCCACACACAATGCTGTCTGTCTTTTCCTTTTAAATGCGAAGCATTTCTTAGCGAACTTCTGCGACTTTGAGCGTATCTATCTATCTATCTATCTATCTATCTATCTATCTATCTATCTATCTATCTATCTATCTATCTATCTATCTATCTATCTATCTATCTAGCCGCCTACGACTTTGTGCTCTCCTGGGCGCTTCGTTAATCGAATGTACACCAAAATTGGTATGGCGTAACATGACTGTATGACGAACATAAATGACAAGTCATCACATGAAAATCATGACAAGCATGTCATGTAGAGCATGATTTACATGCCACGCTCATGGTACGCTGGCGGCCGTTTCGCTAGCTTGATATACACCAAAATTCGTATCTTGCGACGTGACTGTGTGACGAACAAAATAACACGCCAGTTAACATGAAAATCATGACACGCATGTCATGTACAGCATGACTTACGTGCCACGCTCATGGGGCGCTGGCGGCCGTTTCGCTAGCTTGATCTACCCCGGAATTGGTATCTTGTGACGTGACTATGTGACCAACATAAATGACACGAGTTAACGTGAAAATCATGACACGCATGTCATGTAAAGCATGACTTACGTGCCACGCTCATGGGGCGCTGGCGGCCGTTTCGCTAGCTTGATCTACCCCGAAATTGGTATTGCGCGACGTGACTGTGTGACGAACATAAAAACACGAGTTAACATGAAAATCATGACACGCATGTCATGTACAGCATGACTTACGTGCCACGCTCATGGGGCGCTGGCGGCCGTTTCGCTAGCTTGATCTACCCCGGAATTGGTATTTCGCGACGTGACTGTGTGACGAACATAAAAACACGAGTTAGCATGAAAATCATGACACGCATGTCATGTACAGCATGACTTACGTGCCACGCTCATGGGGCGCTGGCGGCCGTTTCGCTAGCTTGATCTACCCCGGAATTGGTATTGCGCGACGTGACTGTGTGACGAACATAAAAACACGAGTTAGCATGAAAATCATGACACGCATGTCATGTACAGCATGACTTACGTGCCACGCTCATGGGGCGCTGGCGGCCGTTTCGCTAGCTTGATCTACCCCGAAATTGGTATTGCGCGACGTGACTGTGTGACGAACATAAAAACACGAGTTAACATGAAAATCATGACACGCATGTCATGTACAGCATGACTTACGTGCCACGCTCATGGGGCGCTGGCGGCCGTTTCGCTAGCTTGATCTACCCCGGAATTGGTATTCCGCGACGAGACTATGTGACCAACATAAATGACACGAGTTAACTTGAAAATCATGACACGCATGTCATGTAAAGCATGACTTACGCGCCACGCTCATGGGGCGCTGGCGGCCGTTTCGCTAGCTTGATCTACCCCGAAATTGGTATTGCGCGACGTGACTGTGTGACGAACATAAAAACACGAGTTAACATGAAAATCATGACACGCATGTCATGTACAGCATGACTTACGTGCCACGCTCATGGGGCGCTGGCGGCCGTTTCGCTAGCTTGATCTACCCCGGAATTGGTATTGCGCGACGTGACTGTGTGACGAACATAAAAACACGAGTTAGCATGAAAATCATGACACGCATGTCATGTACAGCATGACTTACGTGCCACGCTCATGGGGCGCTGGCGGCCGTTTCGCTAGCTTGATCTACCCCGGAATTGGTATTGCGCGACGTGACTGTGTGACGAACATAAAAACACGAGTTAACATGAAAATCATGACACGCATGTCATGTACAGCATGACTTACGTGCCGCGCTCATGGGGCGCTGGCGGCCGTTCGCTAGCTTGATCTACCCCGAAATTGGTATTGCGCGACGAGACTGTGTGACGAACATAAAAACACGAGTTAACATAAAATTCATGACACGCATGTCATGTACAGCATGACTTACGTGCCACGCTCATGGGGCGCTGGCGGCCGTTTCGCTAGCTTGATCTACCCCGGAATTGGTATTGCGCGACGTGACTGTGTGAAGAACATAACAGGAGTTAACATGAAAGTCATGACACACATGTCATGTACAGCATGACTTACGTGCCACGCTAGTGGTTCGCTGGCGGCCGTTTCGCTAGCTTGATCTACCCCGAAATTGGTATTGCGCGACGTGACTGTGTGAAGAACATAACACGAGTTAACATGAAAGTCATGACACACATGTCATGTACAGCATGACTTACGTGCCACGCTCGTGGTGCGCTGGCGGCCGTTTCGCTAGCATGATCTACCCCGAAGTTGGTATTGCGCGACGTGACTGTGTGACGAACATAAAAACACGAGTTAACATAAAATTCATGACACGCATTTTCCTCAATGACATACAAGACGATGTATGCAGCTCTTTGCTGGCTGCTTCGCATTACATCGATTCCCACAATGCGTGGGATCTGCCGGCTTTTTTTAAATGAACGTTTTCTCTCACCGTTTCTGAGACCGTGGTGCAGTAGGGCAACAACGTTGCGCGACCGTGACAAAGTACTTTCGAAGCTCCTAGACACTATGCGCAGAAGCCAGTTTTCCTACACACTAAACAAAAATAACCAGAAACGGGAGTAAACTGCTTGTCCTCTAGCGCACAACCTTTTCTGGGTTTTTTTTTTTTACACGTACCAGTCGCGGTAAAAATTTACTCTCGCGATAACCGAGTTTTTGAACGTAGCAACGGTAGTAATTTTTTACCCCCACTGAGGTTTTCAGCGGGTATAGTAAGAGTAATTTTTTACTGCCTTTACAATGTTTTCCCGGTGATTTCTGAGAGTTATTTCTCGGTCGACAGTTTCTTGTGGCTGATGTAGTAGTATTTATTTACTCCCCTAACTCAGTTTTCGCGGCTATTTCTGATGGTTAAAAAAAAGGAGCGCGATTGCACCATGATCCATCGAAATTCGAATTTAATCGACGTAGAAAACACAGTATCCATTACATATATAGAGATAAACACATACACAAACACATATACATACACACACACGCACACACAACCAATGCAGAATAAAACACCACTTAACCGACTGCTCCGCTGTACAAATGTACTCCGGCCAGCCGGTATATATAGGCACCGCATCTTGACCCGCCGTGTAGTGCAGGTAGGAGACTTATGTTTTGCTTGCTTGAACAATAAAGATTCACAGCGCACGCGTAAACTTTTAAGTTTGGTGGCAAGTCGCCATGAGACACACCGACCTTTTTAGTATAAACCCGCCTTATCACACCTTTTTGATTATCCAATTATTCGCTGGCACTCCGTGATGGCCGCACTCCCGTTAGCAGTGCTGATGCACAAACCCGCAAAATATACCTAAGCGCACACAAACCACGGCCACTCAACAATTTTTTCATTGCGAAGCGCTACACAAACACAGTAGCAGCACATATCCAGGAACGCCGGCGAAGTAGAGCGGCGCCGTGCCTGTACCAGGTTCTAACGACGGCCTCGCTAGGCCTTTTCGAGGAGCACGGCTATGCGATAAACGACAGCTGGCGATCTCCTCTGCAATTTTCGTCGTCGTTAGTTTAGAGACAAATTAAAAATAGGTGTCCGCTATTCGAGGAGTCTTACGGAGCGATGCACTTACAACGAACGAGACCGCTCGCAGGCCCGGTTTTCACCGTGCTCGTACTCGCAGTGCACCGTCGGCCGCACGTTGGTTCCGTCTGCCTCGATCGGGGCTCGCCTTCGCGCTAGATGTTTCACAGCGGCGGCCGCATGGAGTGAAATACACAGTTTGGACTATACACAGTTGTACACAGGACTGTACACAATCTATGCGACGCTTGTTTCACCTGCTCCGGCGAGCACTCACACCGGCCGCTGGCCGGCTCGGTGCCGACGACGTAGTGAAGCCTTTTTCTTATAGTTGTAGCCGGTCACTCTCCAGGAAGCAACCACGGACGATCACACCAGCTTGACTTTGTTGCCGCTGGGAGTGTTCTTCGTAGCTCTTCGCGATTCGGCACGGAAGCGAGGTATCCACGGCGTCCAGGCTCGGAGCCTTGCGCTCGTAAGCGCACGGCCGCTCGATGATAGAAGAAGCACCTCAGATCCAGCCCGCTGTGCGCAGCCGCTTGCCATCACCGCCACCAGACATATACAGCGCAAGCTTCTTACACTCGTCCCACAGGCGCTGAGCCGTGCCCCCATCTGGGAGGCAGAAAGCGTCTTTTCCGAAGAACCACTCAACAACAACAACTCGCCTGTCTCCAGGGCCGATATCTGCAGTACGGCTTTCCAGCAGGCTTTTTAAGTGCGAAGCATTTCTTAGCGAACTTCTGCGACTTTGAGCGTATCTATCTATCTATCTATCTATCTATCTATCTATCTATCTATCTATCTATCTATCTATCTATCTATCTATCTATCTATCTATCTATCTATCTATCTATCTATCTATCTAGCCGCCTACGACTTTGTGCTCTACTGGGCGCTTCGTTAATCGAATGTACACCAAAATTGGTATGGCGTAACATGACTGTATGACGAACATAAATGACAAGTCATAACATGAAAATCATGACAAGCATGTCATGTAGAGAATGATTTACATGCCACGCTCATGGTGCGCTTGCGGCCGTTTCGCTAGCTTGATATACACCAAAATTCGTATCTTGCGACGTGACTGTGTGACGAACAAAATAACACGCCAGTTAACATGAAAATCATGACACGCATGTCATGTACAGCATGACTTACGTGCCACGCTCATGGGGCGCTGGCGGCCGTTTCGCTAGCTTGATCTACACCGGAATTGGTATCTTGTGACGTGACTATGTGACCAACATAAATGACACGAGCTAACGTGAAAATCATGACACGCATGTCATGTAAAGCATGACTTACGTGCCACGCTCATGGGGCGCTGGCGGCCGTTTCGCTAGCTTGATCTACACCGAAATTGGTATTGCGCGACGTGACTGTGTGACGAACATAAAAACACGAGTTAACATGAAAATCATGACACGCATGTCATGTACAGCATGACTTACGTGCCACTCTCATGGGGCGCTGGCGGCCGTTTCGCTAGCTTGATCTACCCCGGAATTGGTATTTCGCGACGTGACTGTGTGGCGAACATAAAAACACGAGTTAGCATGAAAATTATGACACGCATGTCATGTACAGCATGACTTACGTGCCACGCTCATGGGGCGCTGGCGGCCGTTTCGCTAGCTTGATCTACCCCGAAATTGGTATTGCGCGACGTGACTGTGTGACGAACATAAAAACACGAGTTAACATGAAAATCATGACACGCATGTCATGTACAGCATGACTTACGTGCCACGCTCATGGGGCGCTGGCGGCCGTTTCGCTAGCTTGATCTACCCCGGAATTGGTATTGCGCGACGTGACTGTGTGACGAACATAAAAACACGAGTTAGCATGAAAATCATGACACGCATGTCATGTACAGCATGACTTACGTGCCACGCTCATGGGGCGCTGGCGGCCGTTCGCTAGCTTGATCTACCCCGAAATTGGTATTGCGCGACGTGACTGTGTGACGAACATAAAAACACGAGTTAACATGAAAATCATGACACGCATGTCATGTACAGCATGACTTACGTGCCACGCTCATGGGGCGCTGGCGGCCGTTTCGCTAGCTTGATCTACCCCGGAATTGGTATTGCGCGACAAGACTATGTGACCAACATAAATGACACGAATTAACGTGAAAATCATGACACGCATGTCATGTAAAGGATGACTTACGCGCCACGCTCATGGGGCGCTGGCGGCCGTTTCGCTAGCTTGATCTACCCCGAAATTGGTATTGCGCGACGTGACTGTGTGACGAACATAAAAACACGAGTTAACATGAAATCATGACACGCATGTCATGTACAGCATGACTTACGTGCCACGCTCATGGGGCGCTGGCGGCCGTTTCGCTAGCTTGATCTACCCCGGAATTGGTATTGCGCGACGTGACTGTGTGACGAACATAAAAACACGAGTTAACATGAAAATCATGACACGCATGTCATGTACAGCATGGACTTACGTGCCGCGCTCATGGGGCGCTGGCGGCCGTTTCGCTAGCTTGATCTACCCCGAAATTGGTATTGCGCGACGAGACTGTGTGACGAACATAAAAACACGAGTTAACATAAAATTCATGACACGCATGTCATGTACAGCATGACTTACGTGCCGCGCTCTTGGGGCGCTGGCGGCCGTTTCGCTAGCTTGATCTACCCCGAAATTGGTATTGCGCGACGTGACTGTGTGAAGAACATAACAGGAGTTAACATGAAAGTCATGACACACATGTCATGTACAGCATGACTTACGTGCTACGCTCGTGGTGCGCTGGCGGCCGTTTCGCTAGCATGATCTACCCCGAAGTTGGTATTGCGCGACGTGACTGTGTGACGAACATAAAAACACGAGTTAACATAAAATTCATGACACGCATTTTCCTCAATGACATACAAGACGATGTATGCAGCTCTTTGCTGGCTGCTTCGCATTACATCGATTCCCACAATGCGTGGGATCTGCCGGCTTTTTTTTTTCTTCGAGCAAGTCCGTTCGTTCACAGGCTGCTTTTCTCGCTCGTTGTGCTTCTGCAGCTGAAGTGCCTGAGGCGCGACAATGCCCAGCTTTGAAAAAAAAAAAAACTTGAAGGGGCACCCATTGTCGGACAAAAGCCGCCGAAACGGGGCGAGCGGGAGGACCTTGAGGTCACATGGTAATAAACTCTCAATCGGGGGTTAAAAATCACGTGACAGAATACTCCTCAGGTAGTAAAATTGGATTATGACATCCTTTTACTACGTTCCTCAGAGGTGGTGGTAAAACTATGTCATGTGCCACTTTTACTCCAACGTGAGGTAGTAATTTTAGAAGCGAGGGAGTTTTCAGAGGTAATGAGCCGCAAAAACCCCAATCTCGGCTAACTTTTGCTTACAGTGTACCTCATGAGCTTACCACCGCCGGTTTCCGAACGTGTGAGCCTCATGAATATCTTGTACCGGTGCAAATACAGGAAGGAGTTGAATTTGGTCGGAAAAATGAGTTGCAGGAAGGCACTGACGAGCCCAAAATGTAGGGGAAAGTAGACGTAAATGTACAACCAGGCAACGACGCTCCCGGGGACGCATCAACGCGGAACAATTGTGGGAAGTACAATCATGTAGTATAGGACTCGTCGGGAACAAGAAGCGCACCGCCTATCCGTCGTTCTACGCTAACCCAATATGCTGCTGTAGCGAAAGCGCTCTTGCGTTTGACGGCTGATTTAGCAGTGCCTCTAGCAAGATACAGAATGAGGACAAAACAGCGGGAGGTTAGTTACAAACGCCTAAGAATCATTTAGAGGAATTTCACAGGATATTTTCGCGGTGTTTCATTAAAGCTCTTTGCTGACTTCCGAGTGAGAGAAGACCTGCGATTTTCTGCACAAAACTGCAATCGCGAGCGCTTACGCTGATACATCTAGGAATTTTCAAGTCCAACGCACAGCCTCATATTTATTGCAACTCGTTGTTCTTTGTGTTTCATTACTGTCACGATCATTGATCTTTTAGCGTCACATTATTATTGTTGATGCTTCAATTGGCGTCCACTCTGCTGCACTATCTGAGGCAACAAACATCCAACCGCCAAATTATTCAGCGTTATTTCGACAGCAGTTCATAAGCTTTCTTTAAAGGGGCCCTCACCAGGTTTGACAATTTTGAGCTGACGAGCGCAATGCATGCACTGGGCGTTCACGATTACGTCTGCCAAAATTTGCAACGCTACGCGCCGCGTAAATGGGTCAAATTTCAAGCTGAACGCTGCTTGCCCTTCTTCTCGCGGCCGCGCACCCAGAGAATGAGGGGATGACGTACATGAGAGAATGGCCCTACGTAGATGGTAGTGCTGTGACGTCGCTCCTTTACGTAGACGACTGTGCTGTGACGTCGCCCACAGTAGCACGTGACACTGCGATAATTATTTGACACGACGTGTAGTTTGTGTAATTTGTTGATCGAATAGATGAATAAAACTTGAGAGCAATATTAAAACACACAAACGGAATGTGTGCGTTTTCTTTTTTAATTTTTACTGCGAATCGTAGCGAGATTCGAGACTAATCTACCTCCGTTTCGCACGCGTTCGTGTTCTCGCGCTTTGCGCATCGTGTAGACGCCACCCTTTACAACTAAACTAATTTTCTACCGCGTTCCAGCGCTCGCTAGGCTAATTTATCCTTCCGCGTCTAACTAGATGTTCATGCGGCACACAGCTAGTCTCGCGTCCGTGCAAATGTTGCAGCTTTCGTGCTCAGTAATAGGTTGAAAGTACTCCGTGGTTGAAAGCCAAGTGATCGGCGAGGGCGCATTCGGCATAGCTTGCAGAGATGAAGCGCAAATAACGCCGCCACAACACCACTCGCGTCTCGGGGGCTCGGGCTAGTTCGGGCACGTCATGCGCTCGTGACATTTTGTGCGCATGACGTGTTCATGCGTATGCGTTATGTGATCCTCCTGCTCGCGCGCCGAAGAGGGCAGGGAAGGGATTTGGCTTGCGAAGGTTACACGGGGCGAGCGGCAAGGGTTTGCAGCTCGCCTCCTCGCATCATGGTTTCGCGCCGCTACAAATTATTGTTTTTCTCAGCTTCTAACCGACCGATCAGAAAAATTCTTGTGGCATACTGCTCCTAATTGGGCTCGCAACAACGTGCAATGTCTAACTAAAATTCGTTAGGTCACCTGGTGAGGGGCCCTTTAAGAGAAAAAGTTACATGTTGTAAGCTTCATGGCGTCACCATTAGGCTTAAGGAGACTTAAAGCGTTATATTTATTTTCTCAATATGCAGTTCAGT
Organism: Rhipicephalus sanguineus; assembly: GCF_013339695.2. Classification (NCBI taxonomy): domain Eukaryota; kingdom Metazoa; phylum Arthropoda; class Arachnida; order Ixodida; family Ixodidae; genus Rhipicephalus; species Rhipicephalus sanguineus. Next base: position 92,358,263 of record NC_051185.1, read on the forward strand.
GCTTGTAATACGGAGACCGTCTAGTCATTTCGTAAAATAGCGTCTGTGTGAGGTTTAAACAGTTAATTTTTTAAAATTAGCAGTGTAGAAACCTGTTGCACATATGTTGGTGAAACGAAAGGTCTTTCCCTGGGAATGCTCATATAACTGGCTGCAAAGGCACAGTGTGCGTTGCTGGAGTGCTTCTTTCGGAATAGAGGAATACATTCGTATTTCGAGGGACAGCTTACCGCTCTCCCATAGTGTAACATAGTAGGCATAAAGAGTGGTCAACGGCCGCCTTCCGAGGACCAGGCACGTAGGGTTCTTGCCGACGCTTAGGGTGGCGCAACCACATAAACTGCACGAGAAGCAATCGATCACCATGCTGGTATTAAATAACTTATGCATGAAAAGTAATATTTTAAAATGCTTAGTGAGTGGAATATTTCTTCGTACTTTAAAACGACGCTTACCATGGCTTCAGCGCATCCGAACGCATCATTGTTAGGCCTGACCAAACCTGGATCATCTGCATTACAGTGACGCCATTGTTGTTACTCTAGGGCTTCAACGGTACACACGTTTACGCACTTTACAAGAAAATGTAGGCAAATCGGATTAATTTACGTTGCAATAAGCTTTCACAACTTGTCCCTAGGCCACAGGTACCTAATAAAAAAGCGTATTTTCAAACGCTATACCATGCGATTGAGGCAATTGAGCGCAAGCGTTCTAGCGCGTATGAAAGCATCCCCGTCACACATCGAGTAATTCAAACAACCGACATATTTCAAACCAAGGAAGTAAGTTTTATTGTGCTATAACACATAAAGCATGGCGAAAACAATTTTTTTTGGAAAGAAATACTGGTTAAAACCGCTACCTGCTAATCACAAATAATCATGCTACAGTAACTTGAAGACGTTTCCAGTGACGTAATCCTAAATGACCAACCCAACATGGTATTGTGCTAGTAATTAACCAGTGCCTTTTCGTACAGGAGATAAGCTCACCTTCAATTGATCAATGTTGCCCGACCTTCTCTCATGAGCTTTTTGTGCACAATGGATACGCATAACTGGCTCAGTCGTGCGTGTAAACAAGGAAGGGAACACGAATGGCATTCCACTTACTGAAAACAATGTCACCCTTGGCTAGCACGCTTGAGTTCTCCATTGTGAAATCCACCGGCATTCGCCATAGCATTCTATCTCTAGATCACAATGTAATCGTTTGTGAAGTTGGTGGAGTGTACTTTCGTTTAAGCTGAAGATGACTCTCGCTTTCGCAACTGCAACTCATTGAAAATTTTTTTGTTCACGATGGGTGCAGTTCCGTGCAGTGGCCTCAGGCCAGCTAATAAAATTAATGCACAGAAATGCAATCAGAGCGATTATTACACTCGCAACAGTTTCCTGGTCACGTGAATACCGAATAGCTTCGTGCGCCTCGAATAATCCCAAGGAAAATCGAATAGTCCTACCGTTATCTTCAAGCGCATAACCTTATACACCATGGTGTTCAGAAAGCTTACAAGCGGGAGTGGAACGTCGTGATAAAGAACCCCTAATCAGACCACCGTTCACAACCATTGCAGTACAGCAATTCGCGACGCGACGACTTGTTTAGACCGTGAAAGAGAGCACGAATGCAAGAGTAGTGAGGAATGAAAGTCGCCAGCAGAATAAACGAGCAGTTTTGAGATATTTCACTAATAAGATAATAATAATAGCTGTGGTTTAACGTCCCAAAACCACTACATGATTATGACAGACGCCTTTCTTGGGATACGCAGAAAGTTTGTCTGTCTGTCTGTCCGTCACACGATTAAGCCACCCGGCCAAAGTTTAAGCGCTTGCTGAACGCCCAGCCATCTTGAACTGGTAGCTGTGTTCACACATCTGAACATTGTCGATCAAAAAGCAAATATTACGCATATCTGAGGCGCAACATCAATACGTTAGTATGAGGACGTGTGTTCCTTTACTAGAAATTACATAGATACGAAATTCTAAAGACCCTAGTGTTTCTTAGGCTGCGCTGAAAATGCTAGTGTTTCTTAGGCTGCGCTGAAACGGCACAGAAACTCATAAAGCGGCAATATATATACTGGGTGTCCCAGCTATTTTTAGCCAAGGGTTAAAAAATACAATATTGGTGGCAGGCGAGTGAAATCAGTTGCAAATTGCTGACAGCCACTTTGCGCACTACAGACAATTTTTGGTTTCGTACTAACAAAATTTGTTAATTAGGATTATTTATCTAAGTATTGGGTTTAGGCAAGAAATGCGACTTGCAAAGTTTGAAAGCGTCTTCCGAAACCCCCATTGCATTCTTTGCAATAAAGAAATCTCACGTATACCATCTTTTCCAAGCTGCAAAGAAGGCCCGCGAAATTCAAAAAAACACGTGACTAGAGCATTCGCGCGCAGCGAACGTGCTGCTCTCAGCCGTGATTTGAGCGAACGAAATCAGCTGCGGCCGCGACTCGCCGGCTCCGTTGAAATGGTAGGCCGATAAGTTGGCGGTGGTTTCTTAACCCGCGTCACCCAGTTGGCGCGCGCGACGGTGCAAGTAAGAGCGAGCGTGGGCCAAGAAACCACCGTTAATTAGGGGTGTGCGAATATCAATTTTTTCGAATACGAATCGAATACGAATATCCACCTTCGAATACCGAATCGAATATCGAATATCAAAGAAAAAATGCCTCCACAGTAACAATATTTTATTTAACATGTAGCTATTTGAAAAAAAAAATATTAACAGCCTGACTGGCAACGCAACATACACTGCTATCTCCAGAACACAATGTCCAGGCTAGCACAATGCACATCACTACACAAGCAAATATCACGGCACAATGAAAGTAATGACTAGATGTTATCATGAAGAAATATGAGTTGTTCCACAAGATCAGGCAGCAGGCGCTCCCTTCTAACAGAGACACCCCCCCCCCCTGCGACTGAAAAGGTACGCTCGCTTGGAACAGAAGTGGCTGGTACACTCTAAGAAAAAAAAGAGTATGCGTGACTCTTTTCGGAGAGTTCTGACTTGCCACGTATGGACTCTCTTTAAATAGTCACGGTGACACCTCTTGGTGGGTCAGGGTCGGCTCGCTCTAGGAGAGTCCCCTGACCCTCTAGGAAGAGTGCAAAGACTCCCATCGGGAGGATCACGTTACCACTCATAGGGAGTCAGACGACTCTTGCCGGTAACGCTCCTAGGGGGGTCAAGGGACCCACACCGAAGCGTCAAGCGACTCCACGAGTATTTTAAGCTACTCATTTGACCCTTGCTCTACTTTTGCGCGACTACTGTTTAAAATAGTGGAGTATTCATTTTAAGCATGTCCAATAATACTTGCCGTTCTGCCCAGCGACTGCAAAAGGAGAATAGTTCAGTTTTAGCAATATTTCAGTAAAACTCGTCAAAACAACACATATTTTTCCAGCAAAGTTATATAGAAAGCGCGAAAAGATGGTATTTGATTTCCAATTAAGAAGCTTGGGTACTCCTCATTTACAAGCTCCTCTGAGTATAGCCAACTAGAATGTGTGACTGATTGTATAGTGTCATATAGTGCAAAATAAACTGCGGAAGTGGTCATCATGTTTCAATCTTTATTCCTAATGATTAAGAATAAATCAAAAAGTGGGGACGGCTGGAGGTCTCAGACTTGTGGCTTGCTAGGTTGTCGCTCCTGTTCAGCGTGAGCACCATGCAAAACGGTATCTGAAAAGCAGAACGTGATATTATGATGAGAAAATGAAAGTGCAGTAATGGTTTGCAAAACCTAAAAAATAAGTGGTTCACATAGACACAATGAAGGAACGAAAACAAATTTTCACGTAAAAGGCAGCGGGAACCTCGCCTCGCAATACGTACTGGCTATACACGAATGAAAACACTTCTTTTCTGAGAAATCGCTTCAAAATTTGGTTTCAGAATAAACACGGTTTTGCGCCGGCTTACCCCGACACCCAAACACATCCTCCGGCAGTCAGGGGCACGCCGTGAGCGGTTACTGACCGCATGTTTTACAAACGTAACCCATACATGCAAGTACGAAACACATGCAAGTACGAAGGCGCGAACGACACCCAGCGCGTGCGGACGCCGTCTACGTCGAGATCAGACATGTCATATGCTAGAATTAGCACGCATACCTCTCACAATCACGTACACTCACTTGATTCCGTTATAGCGTCATCGCAGATGTTGGCAAACCATGAAAACAGCAAACAGAAACGAAGGAAAAAAGTGCACGGCGACGGCCGCAACAACGGGCGCCGTCGAAAGTCTAGCATTTTCGCCTTACCGGCGAGGCCTGTCCAACTTGAATGACTACCGCATACGTTCTGGAAGCCACCGTACTATATCTGCACCTCAAGCTACCGTCTTTAAGCCAACAAAAACCATTATATATAGTGCGTCTGAGCGTTCTGCACACAGACTTTTTTTTTTTCACGTACCCACGCGCGGAAGCACGCAGCACACTCAAGGTCGATGGAAATTTTATTATGAAGTAGACTAAAGTGCATCTCAAAACGACATCTTGCACCTTCAGTAGTGCAGACACAACGTGCGATCAGCAAGAAATGACCCTTGATAATTGTTTGCATCGCTCACTTTATGGGAGCTTGAACAGCAACGCGCATAACGGTGGCAACTCGTTAACTGACAGCTTTAGTTGGGCATCCGCAACAGCCCCGCGGACACGGGCTGCTGTTGGAAATGGCTGGAAGATAACTTCCGCAGAGCTGCTGCAGACGCCCAGCTAAAGCTGTATAATTAGTGCCTACGAAAGCAGTACACTCACCGTTAACTGGCGCCCGTTGTCCGTATCCGCAGCTCCATGAATATTCCGCCCTGCAAGCGTCACTTCGTGCGCGGTGCCGGCGTCAACACAACCGAAAACGCGCATGAACATGAAACTGATGAAACTTCAAGACACGCAACCCGCGCAACCAACGCGACGCATTCCAATAGCATAGACGAGTAGACTGAGACGACAGAGAGAGAAGGCAGACGCGGCGCGTCACCCCGGCGCCAACCCCGCCTCCGTTGGCGAGCAACGCGCCACAACGGCGCCAAAGGGCAAGCGCGAGATATGTGTGGCGTATACGGTGGCTCTTTCATGACGTAAGCCAATCGAAACGCGCTTCAGGAGCGTCCAGTGACTCCTTCCGAACTGCGAACTCTTTTTCTCTGCCTGTACCTTCCAAAAGGGGTCACATGGACGGCCGAAGAGAGTCACGGTTCCATGACCCCCATTTGACTCTTTTTTTTCTTAGAGTGTATGGGGAGGTACATGGCAGGGGCGTAGCCAGAAATTTTTTTCGGGGGGGGTTCAACCATACTTTATGTATGTTCGTGCGTGCGTTTGTATGTGTGCGTGCCTATATACGCAAGCAAAACTGAAAAATTTCGGGGGGGGTTTGAACCCCCCCAACCCCCCCCTTGGCTACGCCTCTGGTACATGTGGGCAAAGCTTTGCCAGACTGGGGTATCTGAAGGTGCCTACAGTCCGCCACCAGTCACATGGGTCACTGTCTTTCTTCAGAAGTGGTCCAGCATAGTGAACGAGTGGTAGTGTGGCACCTTACGGCCGCATAATATTGAAAATGTACGATTCCATGATCGCCAACAGCGCTGCACGTCGGAGATGCACCGGCAATAAATCATACGTATTGGGGCGCTCGTTGCAGGTAGATATCGTGCCTCCGTGTACTTACGATGTTTATCGCTCCTATCGGCAACCTTTTTAGCTATACAAACGCAGCAGAAATGTGGAAGACGAGTCATTTTATGCATGATAATCGAATCGCATACTCCAATTTTTCAAATATTCGAAGTTATCGAATATTCGAAACTTTTCGAATACACGATTTTCGAATCGAATACGAATAGTTTGAATGTAATATTCGACGAATATTCAAAACTTTCGAATATTCGCACACCCCTACCGTTAATTTATCCACCTACCGCTGCAACGGAGCTGATTTCGCTCGCTACAATCACGGCTGAGAGCTGCACGTTCACTGCGCGCGAATGCGCTAGTCACGTGGTTCTTTTTGTATTTCGCTGGCTTTCTCTGCAGCTTAGAAAAGATGGTATACGTGGGTATACCCTCCCATACCACGCAGGGAGCAGTAGGACGATACCTGTTTCTTTCTGTTTTGCTGACGCCCCGTCAACCAAATATTCGCGATTAAATCATTCTTGGGAAAATTGTAGAGTATAATTTCCCCACACAAAGCACTACTGCCAGAAACTTTAACTCCAGTACTTATCAAATGGGTGCCGCTATGCCACCGTCGGACTGCGGAGGGAGGGCCCAGTCCCTCCTTAAAAAATGGAGGGGGCGCCGCCCCCCTCCCCCCCGAGAGCCCCTGACTTTAAGCCCTGCTCCCACAATTTCCCGTCGCATCTGGCCCCCGTTACTGTACAAAATGGTGGCGCAGCAAACAGCTGGTCACGTCGACAATTACAGCTGCGATGTGAGAGGCGCGAGCAGTCATTGATCCGGGACAGGAATAAAGAAGCTCTGCTAAAGCAGTGTTCGAACTCTATTACTGTACGCCCATTCACATCGGCAGGATTTTGTCTTGTGGGTTGCAAACCCGTTCTTGCTTCGCTGCTGGAAAAGAGGGGGAGCATTGGTGTAGCTTGGGTCGAGGGCAAGTGCTGGTGTGGCTTGGGAGGGGCAAGTTTCCATTTTGCACACCCCTGCCGACGCCGATGCATGTTCCAGAACGTCTATCAACGAGGTAAAAATTTTCCGTGGAGAATCTTACAATGTGAAATATTGTCACGTTGTTCTCACGGTGAGGAACGCGGAAAGCAAGATGGTAAAGACTGAACTTTCTGTTGGGCGTGATCATGCCTAGTGAACTAATACAATAATATCTGGGGCTTTACGTCCCAAAACCACTGTATGATTACGACAGACGCTGTAGCGCAGGGCTCCGGAAATTTTGACCATCTGGTGTTCTTTAACGCGCACAGACATCGCACAGTACACGGGTCTCTGCCATTACGTATCCATCAAAATGCGACCGCCGTGGCCGGGATCGAACCCGCGACCTTAGGGTCAGCAGCCTAGCACCAAAACCACTGCTCCACCACGGAGGACCGCTTAGCAAACTAAAACACTCACAATAAAATGATAGTGATGGGAATGCTCGTCGAAATCAGATCGATAGGGCCAGTTGTTTGCACATGAGTAATGGTATCCGCGATGCGCAGCGCCTATAGGGGCGCCACTGAAAGCCGCGTAGCGGCGGCCGTTGGCACCGCTGGTGGGTCGCGTAGCAGACGCCTCATTTCACTGCAAGCTAGACGGAAGTACGCGCGTGCGATTTGCCGCTTGTGCGCGTCCCAGATAATGACTTTTGCGGCGATAGTGTGCGCAAAGGAGCCGCACTTTATAATAGCGGACATGTGTCCGATGTCACAGCTGTGTGGGACGACAATGTCACCATACGCGCAAGTATTTGCTACAGACAAGCGTCAACAAGTTTCCCTACAAAGTGGAGCTCATCGTAAGTACACCGCTTTCGTTATAACGTCCAGATCACTAATGCCTGCATGCGTTGACGCGTGAACCAACGTTTTTTTTCTCGACACAGTAGCTTCGTTTACGTGCCATGTGTTTATATAGTACTTATGTTTTGACGGAGCGCTGTCGCACCGGCGTATAGATTTCTCAGGTGCGGCCACGAGAAGGGTCAGCGTTGGTAAAACATTGAAACCAGCACGATAAACCCGTGAAAAAAAAAATAAACGATAATCTTGTCGTCATCGGTGCAGAAACACACAGCGAACATTCTGCACCGATGATCGCATTCCAGTGCCATCATTAGGTAGAATGCAGCCGATTTCGTGCAGCACACGTGTGATTCCACGGCGCTTTTTAAAGGAGCCGTCACCTGCCCCACATTCTCTGGCATTGCGCTTCGCGCCATTCATTTTTCATGAGAGCCTAGGCATCGCGTCTTATCAGTAATAACAACCTCATATGTATTGTAGCGTCTACAATGCAGGCAAGGCGACCAAATGTAAACGTAGTAGCGTTCGCTGAAGACCTAGCGACATAAATAGAGAAATTAAAACACGGTAATCGTTCTAACACTGCCATAAACAGAGCGTCATTCTGCGTTGGACAGCCGCAATCCACCGCCGCCCTCGCTCTCCCTGTCGAAGCGCGTTTCTGGCGATTTTTATGTGTGTTTGAGCAGCCGACAACGCAGCAGTTATTTTTCACATCGCTGAAGCCCGACAGGGTCATTAAATCACGATTAAAACACATCCATCCATGCACTCGCGCACACGCTCGCGGGAACACTGCCCGCCCAGACCCACCAACGCTTCCGAGCCGTGGCGGCAGATGGCGCCATCGGCGCTTTGCGCATCGCCTATACTCCAGCACCACTGCCCGCAAATAAATTCCAGAATGCGCTCCACTGTTCCTGCCATGCACGTATTTTGATTAGAATAATCGAAACTTTCGTAAGGTTCCCGTCACGAAGTAAACATACAGGGTGTTTCAGCTAAAAAGCACCAACTATAAAAAAAACACAGGTGCTACGCGTCTCGAATTGACGCGGTGTTGTTCTGAGTATTAAGAGCACATCAGGATATTTTTCCAGTCCGCCAAGCTCGGTATTTAACAAAGATTGCCTAATTAACTTTTTAAATAGTAACTCTAGCGAAAAATCTCCAGTACCGAAGTTGTAGCGCTTGTTCAGAAACATAGGAATTTATAATCTATGCTAAGATAATTCCTCTGCTAAATTTTTTTCCAGCCTTTCTTCAAAACGCGCGAATTTAACAAAAATATCACGTGACTGCCGCCTAACACCCGGTGCTTTTAGCGCTCTTAGCGCCCTCAAATGTAGGTTGAACGAATTATCAAAGGCTGACCGCATGGAGGTCGATTGAACAGGCTAACGGTTACTGCAATGGACGTTAAGTGATGGCAGGCACGTACTGTCTCAAAAAAAAAAAATCTACGAGAAAGCGGCCGCTACGTATGAGTGAATCTTTTATCTCGCTTCTTCATCACGCTGTCACCCTCGCCCCTTCCGATGTGTTTCTTCATTGGTGCGAAAGGAAAAGAAAAAAATGCCTGCGCTGTACCATAAGCTGCGTACGGCCTCGTATAAGGCATTTGCACGTGGCGGCCGCTTTTTCATTTAGGAATATTTTTTTCTTAAAACGGCACGCCCCCTTTTTCGCTTAACGTCCATGCCACTCTCTGCGGCAGCCCGTTCAATCGATCTCTGTGCGCGGACCAGCTTTTGATAATTCGTTCAACTCACATTGAGGGCACTAAAAGCGCCGCGCGTTAGGCGGCGATCACGTGGATTTTATCAAAAAACCTCGCGCGCTTAAAAGCAAAGCTGGAAAAAAGATTAAGCAGGGGAGTTATCTTAGCATAGAGTAAAAAATCCGACGTTTCTCAACAAGCGCAACAACTTTTGTATTGAAGATTTCTCGCTAGACTTACTATTGAAAAAGTGAATTAAGCAATCTTTGTTACTTACCTAGCTTGGCGGATTGGAAAAAAAATGTCCTGACATGCTTTATATGGCTCAGAGCAATACTGTACCAATTTGAGATGCATATCGCCTACCTTTATTTTTTATTACTGGGTGCATTTTAGCTGAAACACCCTATATATACAGGGGAGGCGACTGTGGCACTCGCTAATGCATTTGCCATGTCTCCTTAGCAATTATATATTATATATATAAAGCAATTATATATATATATATATATATATATATATATATATATATATATATATATATATATATATATATATATATTGTTACGGGTACGGTTGAATTATGTTTATTTACAGGGCGAGGTTGATGGTCAGGGAATGATGGCGTCGGTAGGCTCGACCAGTTCACGTCCTCTTCTTCTTCTTCTCCCTCAGCTCATACCCGTTTCATTTCCCGGTTCCCAGACGAAGCCCGCTGGCCGAGTCCGAATCAGTTAGTATGTGTAGAGTGAAACCGCTTAAGACGGGCAACATGTACCAGCTGGGTCCGGCTTGACCGACGGCCAGCTGACGTCAAGCGTGCCACCACGTACGTCAAATCGCTCAAGCGATCAACGATGACGAATGGGCCCGTGTACTGGGGTAAAAACTTTTCGCATAAGCCACGTTTACGTTGCGGGGTCCACAACCACATGAAGTCTCCTTTACAGTACGAGACAGCCTGATGGTGGCTGTCATAGCGTTCTTTCGATCGCTGCTGCGATGCCACAGTACGAAGGCGAGCAATCCGCCGGGCTTCTTCGGCAAGACACAGCGTTCTGGCGACAGAGTAGTCGCTATGAAAGTCAAACGGTAGTATCGTGTCGATGCAGCTTAGCGGTGGACGTGCGTAAAGGAGGTAAAATGGACTGTAATCGGTCGTCTCATGCTTTGCAGTATTGTAAGCATAAGTGATGAAGGGGAGAACGTCATCCCAGTCTTTGTGGTCGGAAGATACGTACATGGCCAACATGTTAGTCGGAGTTCTGTTCGTACGCTCTACAAGCCCATTCGTCTGAGGGTGATAAGGCGATGAATGGCGGAACTGCGAATTGCACAGACGAACCAGTTCTTCTACGGCGTCCGCGACGAACTGACGACCACGATCACTTGGCCTAACCTTGAACAAGGAATTTATGACGATCATTGGCCGACAGAACTTAGGGAAGTAAACACCACAGGCTCGCCACCCAGGAATACCTTCCGTCATTACAACAGAAGGAGTGACTCGCCAGCTTCCGACCGTAGCCTGACGCCACCGACCAGACGCCAACGCCGTTCACCGGCACCACGGCGACGTTCTACGTCACCACCATCGTCGGGAAACTAGCCGGCGCGGCCGATGGAGGTAAGGTCGCCGGCCAGTCTCCGTCTCTGCGACTACTCATCTTCCTATTGTGATGGTCAAGAACAAAGTGTGTGTGTTAATTGATAGTGTACCTGTCACTGCGTTAGTCGATACTGGTGCGACGGTTTCCGTCATGAGTGTGACTTTCAAAGAAAGGCTTGGTCGGAAAGTTATGTTCCCGTGGAATGGTGGTGTGACATTTCGTGGTGTCAGCGGAGAGTGTCTTGTTCCCCTTGGTATTTGTGTTGCAAGTGTTTTATTCGGCGAAAACGATCTCGTCACGGAATTTCTTGTTCTACCACGGTGCACTCATGATGTGATTCTCGGGATCGACTTTCTTCTGGACTGTGGTGCTTCCGTTAACTGTGGCACAGGCGAAATTACGTTGAATGGCGCGCTTCTCTCTACTCTTGCCGATACATCCTTACCAGAGGAAAACTATTTTGTCGTATCGAACGATTCGCTTATAGCGCCGTGGTCTCTATCGCGTGTTCCTGTTAATGTTGCTGCGTCCGACCTTTCATCGTTCGACGCCCAAGCCCAGCCACTTGTGACGGGTTGCGTGAAAAAAGATGTACTTGTGCCGCGTTCTCTCGTGACTGTTGTGAATGGCGCCTCAAATTTGTGGGCTTTCAATTGTTGTTCGGTGCCTGCTATTCTCCCGCGCGATATGAAGCTCGCTAAATTTGACAAAGTTACTTACAGCTCTATCACAGTTTTAAGCGAGGAGGAGCAGTCTCAAAGAAGCCACCCCCAACGAAGCAGTTCCGAAGAACAGGTCTTACGGATGATCAGCAAGTCGCTGCCCTCACATGAACGCCACGCTCTTGCACGAGTCCTTCTGACACATCTTTCTGTCTTCGATTTCACACAAGGGGACACGGAGGCTTCACTACCACGTTCTCGTGCTCACCACAGAATTGACACCGGATCTGCACACCCGATTCGTCAAAAGCCATACCGCGTGTCTTCGACAGAAAGGACAGTTATAGCAGAACAGGTGACTGACATGTTACGAAAGGGCGTTGTGAAAGAGTCATCTAGTCCGTGGGCAGCACCAGTGATCTTGGTAAAGAAGAAGGATGGATCGTGGCGGTTCTGTGTTGATTACAGAAAACTAAACTCGGTCACCAAAAAGGATGTGTATCCGCTTCCTAGAATTGATGATGTCATCGACTGCCTACATTCCGCTGCCTACTTTTCGTCGCTGGATTTGCGATCAGGGTATTGGCAGATACCCAGCACCTCCACCACAAAACTGTTACGGGTACGGTTGAATTATGTTTATTTACAGGGCGAGGTTGATGGTCAGGTAATGATGGCGTCGGTAGGCTCGACCAGTTCACGTCCTCTTCTTCTCGCTCGGTTCATACCCGTTTCAATATATACATATATATATATATATATATATATATATATATATATATATATATATTGTAGCGAAGCCTTTATTGAGTAATGGGTTGCGCTCTCTATAGCCTTCTAGTGGGTAGTCGCCTTTGGCTCTTCGCGCTCGCGCTCTTGAGTCCGTGTTTGTGCCTTGACTGTCGCCATTGCATATCGTCGCCGACTACCGTCCAATAAACGCCTCAACAATATATATATATTACAATGAAGTGTTAGCAGATGACCCTGCAGTAAAAATTCGAAAAATCAAGCACGTAGGAAAAATGTACAAATAGGACTGATGTTTGGGCCTTCGTTTCGGCATGTGTACATGAAGGCCTTTGTTGGAGTGATGTTCACATGCAACGGTAACATCACACAAAACGAACATGACGTATCATAGCACTGTTACTGGCTGTCAAGCGATTGTTAAAAGCGCGTGTGTGAAGAGCACGCGTGATAGAACATGAAAACGGGAATACGCGCATGCGCATTTGCGCAAGAAAGAAAAGTAAGAAATGTGGTGCCACGATCCATATGTTTCACCTGCAAAAATATTATCAATAACACGTCAAAAGTACAACTGAGAGGGGATTATCGATAAACATAAACGCGTGCGCAACATTTTGTCATGATCCCACAGCCAAAGTGAAATAGGAAACTAATCTCTCTGCGTGCCTGTACAGCAGTAACAACAGCGGGGAAAGTCAAGGTCATTTAGGAAACTAAATGAGTAGAAAGGAAAGTTTGCCAGCACTTTCGCTGATACCATAAGTAATGGCTTTGAATTTATGGATTAAATACGATTCTCGAAGCTCTCTTTCGTGGTGGAAACGAAAACCGGATTGAAGGGTTGTAGCTGTGCATTTATCAAATGAATGGCCCGGAATGCACACGCATTTTGATGGCGGAAGACTAGGAATAGTGGCAGCATGACACTTATGGTTGTTAAACCGGTATCTGAAGGGCGTTTCGGTTTGTTCAGTGTAGTGTAATTTGCAGACGGAACATTCGACCAAATAGATGCATTTGTATACAGTGTCACACGTGAAATTACCTTTTATTTTATAGAAGTTGGAAGCCGTGCTTTTAGCAATTCGTGACGTCGTCATATGCGCACAAACCTTACACTGCAGGAACTACAGTCGCGCGAGGTTGCCGTGTTCGTCACGCTCGATGTACTACCAGAGGATGCCCAGGTTTGCATTAACGAGGCGATCCCTTAGTTCGCTGTTGGCCGCGATCATGTACGGCTTGCCAATGCTCCGGCAAATGGAGGCCGGCAGGCCACCTATGTCGCTTGCGTTCACCTTGGTCTGGCCATCCCTGTGTACCTGCTCGTTCTTATAGCCAGTTATGTTATCACATGCGGGATGACATAACACGTTGTCCGTAAAGTCCATGCAACGTGCGTTAGAGCGGTTGACGTGCGCATTGATGTAGTATAGCCGTACGCCATCAGGGCACTTTGCAGCGGCTTCTTAGCGTCTCACAAAGCGGCTCTCAATCAATCTGACGTCATACTCTGTTAGCATGAGGCCATGGGCCAGCCTCATATGAAATGAAGAGAGCACTGCGTTATTCTGGCGGACCACGTGGACTAGTGGATGGCCGTCGAGTGTCTTCCAAAGTGTTCTGTCTTCAGCTCCCTCACTTGCCTGGCGTTTCAATGTACATGTTCGCCGTTAATGTGTTCATTGAGACTGTAAATAGCCTGTGGCACATACCCGCATAACATGAACTGTGGTATCAGTCAGTGTTTCACATACCCGCATAACATGAACTGTGGTATGCGGGTATGTGAAACACTGACTGAGGGAAAGGATTTCATGACGTACGGTCCAGGCGTTTTGTGTTATTCATGACATTACCAGTGAATCGTGTTAGTCATACACTGATCCCCTGCTGTGCCAGTTTTGGTATATTACATGTTATGGAGACGACCAGGAAAGCGGCCAGACGTACGCGGCTAATTAGGCACTATGCGCACCGTGTGAACGGCGAGACAATAACAGCTAACTATATCCGCAATATAATAAATAAAAATAACGAGCAAATACAATGGGGACAGCCTAATACCACCTTGCAAATCACCAGAGCAAAACTCAACACTGCTTTGATACAGAGCGAATGAATATTATTATAGAAGCGATAAATTGGTTTCTCTGACAGCAGTGTAATCGGTAAAATACTGTGACACATCTATCGCGTTTGCGTCGCAATATGAAATGGGCATATTGCCCTTGAGAGACTGAGGGGAAAAGCCACGTGCTGCAGACTGACCTTTGCGAACGAGCCTTCCACCTGACGACCTGTAGGTGTGTCTGGCCCGACCATCCCGAACTGCGAAGAAATATTGGAGAGTGTGACGATTATCACGATGAGAACAAAAAAAAAGCAAGTGCACAATGCGGGGAACTCTCGATAACCACCCTCGCCCTCAATGGCGCACCCCAAAGATGCCGTAAATTTAACAGGCCCGTAGCCAGGAATTTTTTTCGGGGGGGGGGCACTAGCTGAAACCTTGACTACTTGAGAAAAACACCTATTTTTATTATTTATTTTTGGTGAAAACGCCTACTTCACCAAAATTTTGGGTGGGGGGGGCGGCTAGGGCCCTTTCCCCTGGCTACGGGCCTGCCGTAAACGACGCCGTTCAAAAAGCAACATGTTCGAAGAGCCGCTGGCGTAGTCCGCTGCCTAAAAAAGAAGAAAAAAAAACCCAGCCTTGTTGACGTCCCACCCTTCCGAGCACGTGGCCCGCAGCCGAGGATGGGGACTGATGGTTCGTGAAACCAGAGTCCTTGGTGAGACTGTTTTCAGCATCACGAACACATTAGCGCGTTCTCTGCCTGCTCCTAAAGACCGGCCAACGAAAGAGCAAACCCAAGGCATCCTCTATAAAACTGCTTGTACTAACTGCGACGCCAGCTGCATCAACGGAACTGAGAACCTGTATGAAAGATGGGAAAGACGTCCCAATTTTGCATCCATCCATTCAAAACGTTGTGGAACGCGAAAAGGAACGCTACGCGCGTCGTGTCTTCCCTCTAGCCTGGCCGGTAATTCTCACAGGGTGAGCAGGGAACGCGGTCGACAGCCAGGTGAGCGTGGGACAGCTATTTTTAGCACACTGCACTTTGTCGTGCGCGTCTCGAGGGCAGTTTTCAAAGTGAAAGAACATTAGGAGCGTTGCGTCTGCAAGTGCCGGCAATGGAGAATCAGACGCTCTTAGATATTTCCTTTATCTATAATTTGTCCATATGTATATGATTGTAAATCGTGTATATAGCTCATCAAAATTGTAAATTAAATAAACATTGTGTATATTTGTATATATAAGTACCTGTGTCATGTGTTCACATGATGGTAGAGGACTTGTACGGAAGATTCACGGGTTTTCCAAATTTTCTCCGAGCCAGCTCCTCAATCATCATTCACTTCGTGGATATGGCGTGATTTTTTTTTTCATACCCTTTATTTCGCGGACTTTTCCAACTGCGTCACTTAGAACTGCAGCGCCCTCGGGCGCTCTAGCGGAAGAATTGCACAAGCCTCTCTTTCCGGCCAAGAGCCATGCTCTGCGAGCCATAGAGTTTCCTAAAATTAACTAGAGGGGACTCTGGCGCTGATCGTTCAGCTACCATGGGAATGATGGGTAGTACACAAATTTGCCTAGTCTTCGTGCTTGCGGCTTGAAACATACTTTTGGATTTGTTTATTGCAGTGTTTTGGCGTTCGTTTCGTATAAAAGAATAGATCGTTGTGAACTTCGTGACCTGATGAGCCTAAAAAAGTTAAGGTGGAGAAGTGGAACTGCTGACTTTTGCTGAACTTTGTTTTGCGACAAAGCGGATGCAGGCGACGCGCAGCCAAACGGAGCCGACAGAACGATGTTTAGGCAAATTTGTGTACTACTCATCATTCCCATGCTGGCTGAAGCGTCATGCGCTGCAGCTCCCACAGACACTAGCGCCAGAGTTCCCTCTAGTAAGTATTGCAGGAAACTCTATGCTGCGAGCTTCGCAGCTCAACTAATTCAACTGCAATCTACAAAGCGCACGGGAGAGGAGGTGCCTGTACACTGACACGAATGGCGCTACTTTAGTTATTTTTCAGGGACTTTAAGGCGGGCGGGGTGGTGCAGTCGTCTGTGAGTGGCGAAGTAACGTAATGCGACATGACACTAGCGCCGACACAGACCGATTCACCGGCGACGCAGTCGAAGCATGGCATCGGAGATTGCATGCCGGCGCGCAATCGCAAAGGTCATGGTTAAAGCGTGTCTATGTCAGCGAAAAACAATGGCCGCGCTAGCATCAGGGATCGCCCTAGACGCAGTTGCGTTCTTTGCCTTTCGCTTCGTTTTAGCGTATGACGGCTCGTTCTGGGAGTAGTGCAGCTTGTAATGCACCAACGGTGTTTCACCGCCAACTGCTTTGAGTGCGATAGCACCGACTAATACAACTGCTACAGTAAACGTTGCAGAAGGCAACAATGTCGGCGAGCGAATCCCGTACCTTGGTGTAGCGCGACAGAGGCTAGTGGGATGTCGAACGCCTGCGCGCGTTCGCCACTCAAGCTACGAACCTCTGCCTCCGTGTTTCTGCAGCGCAGTGTGGTAGTGTGTGCATGAGTACAGCCGTAGGTTACCCTATTACTCCGGAGCTCACACCGCGCCGTTTTTCTCCTCAAATGCCGACGCTTTGAAGAACTGCATATCGAGAACCAGTGTTTATAATGCGCTTGTCGGTGTTATCTTTGCGCGGGATTCCCAATACGCTGTGTCCAAACATATGTTCACAGCTTCAGCTACCACAACGGTTAAATCATGATCATGGGCGTCAGACGTCGCGATGAATATCTGCCACTGGGCGTCAACATGGGCGCATCCACCTCAAACGGTGCTATAGCTCCCAAACACCAATAAACATTGTAAAAGGTCTCACGTGTCACTCCACAATAGGCACTACTTCTGTGACGACTCGTTTCACATTCGTATCATTATGATTCCTAGACAGAGGGATCAGCCATGTTTTTTTATTATTTCAGCGAGTTATTTTCCTTATATAGACAATCTTGGATAACGAGTATGTGCAACCCTCAGAGTGCACTTTGGCGCACTACTTGAGGAGCAGTGCTTCGGTAATCCTACATGAATCAGTTGTGTCAACAATGCAGATTCGCAGACCTTTACACATGGCAGGAATGGTCCTACTTTAGGCAATTGTGAAGGATGCGTCGGCTCCATGGACAATAGATAAGCACTGCCCCCAAATGTAAAACACAATGCACCCATCAGGACATCTGCACCAGCACTCCCAGAGTAAAGTATAGAAAAAATCACAGCATATCCACGGAGTGAATGATGATGAGTGGGCGAAGCTGCGGAGGTTCATCGGTAAACCGTGAATCTTCCGTGAAGTCTGCCCAGTACATCATCACCGACGTGAGATCGGGCGCGTTTATACTAAAGGTTCGATGAGAGTTATGACGACTTGCAGCTCACTATAATTTTACATGTACACTGTGAATTTTCATTGTTTAATCACGCACAGGAGAAATCGCCCACACGCACTACCTTGGAGGTCAAAATCCAGTGCCTATATATACGGGGTGGTCACAGCGAACGGTTGTGCAGCGCGAGCGGTCGGTTTTTTCAATCAAGACGCTGCCGCGACGCTGCCTCGCGACGCTGCCTGCGTCGGCGCCGCTGCGCCGCGAGGCAAGAAGGGGGGGGGGACCGTAGGAGAGGAGAAACATCTGGCGTCTTTCGTTAAGCAGCTGGCGTCTTTTTGTTTTGCTTTAGAAAAATCTGGCGTCTTTTCGTTTTGCTTTTAGAAAACATCTGGCCCTTTCGTTGGTTTATTTCATCAATAAACGTCGTTTTGAACAAAATGTTTATTGTTTAATCACGCGCAGGAGAAATCTCACCAGGCACTAACTTGGAGGTAAACAATGGCTGCTAATGGGAATGAGAGACAGAAGAAGTCGGCTTTTAGCTAACACTTACACTTCTACTTCTACTAACGTTTCCTACTGGAACATGCCAATGGCTGCTAAAGGGGAATGAGAGACAGAAGAATTCGGCTTTTAGTTAACGCGCACGCTGCGAATTTTTTATTGTTCAACAACGTACAGGAGAAATCTCCGACCGGCACCACCTCGGAAGTCAAGATCTGGTACTAGCTTTAAGACTGGTTACTCACTACGACGGGGACGAACGGGTGCCGCTTTAAGGAGCTTCGCCCCTAAAAAATGATAGATGATCCCTCAGTCATAGGGATCGGTATAACACGAAAGTGAAACGTGTCGTCACAGTTGTTGATTGTTTATAGTGCATTGGTATATAAGAGCTTCTACAATATCTACTGCTGTTTGGCAGATATAGCACCGCTTCGTGTGGACACACCCACGTAGACGCCTAGTGGCACATCTCTGGGCCCGTATTCTCAAAAGGCGACAATCGCAAATGTATCGCCTTTGGTGCGCGCTGATTGGCTACTGAGCAAACCGGAAAAGTTAGCGCGCCATGTGGTAACTCCGCCGACGTCAATTTTGCGTCATGGTGCTCGACGGTGCTCTGACATATTTGCAATAAACGAAGGCACCGTTAACCATCGGTTCGTGGTGAAGTCTAGCATTTCAGTGACGTAGGCGGTAGCGTCTAGTATTCAATCCTCGGTGGATATACGCAGCATTTTTTGCGCTGAAGCTTTCATCGAGCATTACGTTGGGGTGTTATCAGCACTCGTTCTTTGCCAGCGCGTGTTTTTTCGTGGTTTGAACGTCCCAGGAACATGAACCGTGCGTTGCTCGCATGGCTTATCGCGAGCCGCAACATGTTGAGATCCTGAGACGATGTCACGGCGGCGGCATGCTACAGCTGAACTCTCCGAGTACGCCGTGTTAAATTCTCAACGAAAATACATTTCACGCAAAGCTGCATTCTTTAAATATTCTACTGTGCGTTAAATAATCGAACAAAAAACGTTGAAAGCACTTTCAACACATCTTATACTTCAAGTAGCCACAGCCAAGCCGGCCGAGCCTGGCCACTGCGTAGAAGCAGCAGCACACGCTCGAA
>NC_051185.1:92377715-92399105 GCF_013339695.2 Rhipicephalus sanguineus
GGGTTACACGTGCCCTCCGCTCCCGGAAGGTCTTCCGAAGGCCTTTCTTGACTGTACTTCCCAAAGTATTGACAAGCATTGCGCATTAGTGTTTACTAATATTCGTCACTGTCTAAAACAGTAGAAATTACTTTTGAAGTGCCGCGTGGCGGTAGAATGAGATTCCTGGACGTTAACCTTATACTCACCGATCTGAACTTAGGGCAAATAAGCCGCTTTTATTGTTTCACTCAGCGCACAATAAGCTAGCTAAAAGGGCAATGCTTGAATGTGCCTTAATGAGCTAAGAAAATCGTGCCAGCATACCATGCGCGATAGCTTCGCACAACAGTTTCGCGCCTGAGCTACGCTGGATACCCAAGCCACGTTCCCGTGTAATTCGCGGAAGGGCTGCTTAAAAAAGCATAGGAATGGCGCTCGAGAGATGCGGATGGCGCGTGTCGCAGTTTAAATAAGTATGCCGTCATACCCATATTCATGGTGTCTCCAACAGAATAAACTAGGTTGCCAAAATAGCAACAATAATGGGTTTTTCGTGCGCCTAACAAACTTGTGAACCTCTGTAGGAAAACGAAGCCAGAAGGGATCAGCGCTGGCATATGTAAAAAAAAACAAAGCTCACACACAAGTTCACCGAATGTTCCACATGTGTTGTATGCCGCATTCCCCTCACATCTCACATGTGGGAAAATCCACATAGGGCAAACTGGGAGACACGTGAATTATAGGTTGCGTGAGCACTGCAACAAAGAAATGTGGCTGCTGACGGCTTCTTGGCAATCCATTGCACGAAATGTGGCTTCAAACTAAAATTCAATGAAGCGCTTATCTAGAACAGGAATAGGTGCGAGACGACACGGCTAATTATGGAAGCACGCAACAAAGCCGTACTTGGTGACGAATGTGCCAGCAACCCATTGATTTCATTATCCGCGAATGAGTGCAGTACCTACAATGTGAATTGATTAGGCCATATCAAAAAGTGCCTCGTGGTTTACAGGTCGATTGTGCGACAAAATGAAATGCACACGTGTCACGTGACGGTGAGAGTTACAAATATTGCTGGAAAACGGAAATAAATATTTGTTCGCAGTTAGCGCTGTGTGTCGTCGTACGTTTCTTTCTCGTCTCCGTGTCCTTTGCCGCGCTACGACTAAGTTTAGGAGAATGTTTTTTTTGCATCACTTCTTGTTGACCCCGACAGTCTCTTTTTCCCGTTTGATGAGGCATCTAAACTTCTCGCCTTAAAAAAGCGCAATTATCACGTGGCCATGCAAGCTGCTCGCTCACTGCGCCTTTTCGGTGTTCCCGTGAATAAATGGGTAAAGGCGGCGTTCCCCGGAAGCGTGGGTGCAGGTGCGCGTTTATTTAGTATTCGTGGCGTTCGCGCGATCTAAACTGCACGGTGATATAACCTCACCGGATGGTTTTCACCTTGCAGTTGTTTTATGTGAATGCATCAAGGACCCTGTAAGTTTTCGCAATATTTGGTGCGTAAGAGCGGACGCGAAAACATACATGGACAAAACATCCCTCCGTCATAGGAATCGGTATAAGAAAGAAAGCGAAACGTGTCCTCACAGGAGTAGTTGATTGTTTAGAGTGCTTTGGTATATGAGAGCCTGTGCAATGTCTACTATTGTGTGACAGATATAGCACCACTTGATGTGGACGCAATCTCGTTGACGTCTAGTGGCACATCTCCGTACCTACGACTAACGCCCATGATTGTGATTTAACCTTTGCGGTAGCTGAAGTTCTTAACATGCACTTGGACACCGCATACGGTGAATCCCGCGCAAAGATGGCATCAGCAAGCACATAATAAACACTGATTCTCGGTATTCACTTCTTCAAAGTGTAGTGAAACGCGAAGAGAAACCCTACGCGTGTCGTGTCTTTCCTCAAGGCTGGCCGCTAATTCTCATAGGGCGAACGGGGAAGGCAGCGCGACCACCAGGCGAGCGTCGGCGAGCTATTTCTTGATATGGATGGATGCTATGAGCGAGGCTTGGGCTATAACCGCCACCTAACGGTGTGTTAAAGCGTAGATGATATTGCGCTTCGATTGGAAACGCGCCGAACGGGACGTTCGTAGCAACGGTGCGTTTTTTTTTTTTCGAGACTGGCATGTCACCGCCCAGTAATAAGGGGCACACTCATAGCATCCATCCATCAATCCATCCAAGAGCACTGTGAGAGGAAAGTATGAAAGATAACAGGCGCGTTCATGTAGTTTCGTAATGAGTTTGGCGGTAGATCAGTGGGCTGAACGCCCGCGAACCACCGTCCCGCACCGAGAGGTCATGGGTTCGACTACTGTTATCGGAACCTTTTTCCTAATGCATTTCTATTTCCTTTGCCATCTGATGGCTTTCAGTTTGCTGGCGTATTTCCGCGACGAAAATGCGCCAAGAAAGTGTTGGTGGACCCCGTCATGAAAGATTCTCGTGTTAATAATATTGTGAGAATAAATGCATAATGAATGCTGTAGAAAAACGTAGAAAGAACTTCAACGCCACCATAAATATAACGTGGCCAGGCGAATTTGTAAACCAAAAATGGTGCCTGCGCGAACGCTCGCGAATACAGCGGCGAGGAAGAAATCAGGGGTCCTTGTCGAGCTCGGAAGTTAGCAAGTTTGGTTTAGGAAATTCGTCAAGGAATCGCCACTAGAACTCGTCCAAACGATTCACAAGTCGTTCGCTACTATCACTGCTGTTGCGGCCTTGTAGTGCTGCTGTGTTTGCAAGAAGTGCGACTGTATATTATCCAATTTTGGCCAAGACACTCTCACAGGTATCTTTAAACGCAGAAGCGCTGTCGCCACAGCAGTGCGCTAGGTATTGTGTACACTTGAAGGTTACAGAATGAACCCCACGCATTACACAACTTGTGTGAAGTGAATGTGCATTTGGCAGACATGAGGACTCAAGGTGCGGGCGTTTCCCAATACCATGAATTCGTGTTAAGATGCATTCAAAACGAGGTTTAATGTCCTGCCCAAAGCCTTCAATGCTCACAGGTGCCAGGTTGTACAGCCAATATGAAGATAGCTCAGGCGAGCGCACATTCTGCAACGCAAATCGCATGCTACTGCGATCGATGCGCAGTCGAACCCGTGCAGTCGATTCCGTGCAGCCGATTCCGTGTAGCACATGTGTGATTCAATCGGCTCTTTTCTGAGGCGCCGTTACCTGCTTCTTAACACGGAGTCCTTTCATTAAAGCGCCTAAGCGCAATTACTTCTTCATAGCTTCGGTCCTCATTGTCTGGATTTGCGCTTCGCATCACTCGTTTTTTTTTTTTTCAGAGAGGCATCGCGTCCCATGAGTAACAACAACCTCATGTGCATTGCACCTTCCAGAATTTAGACGAGGCGACCATCTGCAAAGTAGTGTTAGCGTTCACTACAGGCGTAGCGATATAAAATGAGACACAAACACACGGTAATCATTCTAACGCTACCGTACACAGTCAGCATCGTATCAGCACAGAATCGGTTACGCAATTAAAACGTTTATGGTGGGGAGCTTACAGCCCACACGCCCCCATGTCCATACCTGGACTCTCTTACCCACTGGGCTGAGCATTCTCGCGTGAAGGTGTGAACCATATGAGTCGAGTCGAAAAAACTTTATTGCAAGGGAATTCAGGACCTCCCAGGCCCTCTGGGTCCCCGCGCGACCCCACCGCACTCAAACGCTCATGTCTAATAAGCCAATGACGTTGGCAGCCCGGCGGGCGGCGATCTTCTGCCTTGCCGGGTCCGTGGAGCGTAGTGAGGTCTCCCAGTCCTCCCAGGTTTTTGAGTGGCACCGACCCGCCGGGAGGAGGAGAAGACGGACAGGCCAGGAGAATGTGGGTTAGGTTTGCCCTCGGTGCATTGCACAGAGGGCAGGAAGGTGTGAACCATATGAACGTGTTGTAGAGCAAGAACTAGGTCAAGATACTGAGGTTACGAATAGCTGGTAACTACGGCAAGACGCTAATGAACGGAAGAAATAAAAGGAAAGACGACGTGCCAATACAGCCCGACCAGGATGTTCTAGGAAGGCCGTTACGCAGAACATGCGCGGGATACAGGACGTCATTGGAAATGAAAAGTGCACTGTTCGGTTGTTTTTCGTCGTTACACGTTCACCCAAACTACCGCTGTCGCGAGAGCCCTTGTGCGTTTCATGCTTCTTCTGGGAGTGGGTCGCGCAATTACACCAAACGACGAACTCAGGGCAAGTGATTAGTAGCAAACGCATGCGCATCATTGAGGCGAACTCCAGGGCAGGCTCTGCGTGGAATTTTTTAAGCGAAAGCCTTAGATGCCTCGTTAAACGTGAAAATTGACCGTCGACGTCGGCGTCTCGCGGTGTCGGGGACGAGTGATGCAACAAAATCATCATCACCATATGATGTCATCATGACGTCATAGATGGCCGGAAGTTGTGACGTTACTGTGACACCATCATGACGTCACTGTGATGTAACGTCACATGAGGACATCATCACATGACATTGTAGCTTGGTCAAAGGTGCGCCCGTCACGGAGGCAGTGCACACCGCGTTAGGTGCAGAAAGCTTTCGGACGGTGGCGTGGTAGGTCAGTACATCGACTGTGAAGAAAAATAAGCTGGCTTTCACCTTCGAGTCGTCTTAGGTGAACCCCTAAGAGAGCCTGTCAATTTTTTTATTTCGCGTTGCGAGAATAGACTGCACGAAAGCCGCTTCGTTCCCTGGAGCGGCCGTATTTCCTTAGACCAATGTTTTTTTTAGTTACACCAGGTCGGATACTAAAGGACTCAGCTGCCAGCCTTACTCCCTGTAACATTCCAATTTATTTTTTTGCTATCGCATTCATTGCTTCGCCCTGCGGCGAAACTGATCCTTTTTAACTTCTTTTCCAACCTCCGATGCTTCCGATTTCCAGCACATAACTGCAGTCGCGAACGCTTACGCTGATAAAAATATTCCAAGTTGCGTGCACCATCTCGTCTGTATTGCAGCCTTGAAGTTTCTCGCCTATGATTATTGGAGCGTTCATTATGCTTTTATTTTCGCATTTTCTTTATTGACACATGAAATAGCGTCCACTCTGCCATACCATCTCTCGGCAAAGCGTCCAAAGCACGGTGTAAGAAAAATAATTTAGGTGTGGACACTCCGCCCGACGGCGCGTCCACATAATGTTCGCCTCTTTCCTCCTCTCGGCCCCCATGTCGCAGCGCCTCCCACGCAACCGCGGCCGGCGCATGTACTATAGAAGACGAGCTGCGTGCGTAGCGTCCCTAACGGCGTTGCGCACGTGAGAAGTCAGCGAGCAGAAAGACTGCTCACGCGCTCTAAGCAAGACGCCGCGCTTTTACGTACGCAACGCTGTTAGAAACGCGGTGTGCGTTCCTTGCTCTAGTTGCTAGCGTGCACGGTTAAAAAAATGCAATGAGGTGAAAAAAAAATGAAGAAGAACGCGCGTTCGCCTCGTCACAATATGTTTCTTAAGCCCCCATGTCGAAGCGCCCGCCACGAAACTGCGGCCGGCGCATGTAATAAAGGCGAACATTATCTGGACGCGCTCTCCTTCGCGGCGGGCGGAGAGTGTCCACACCTAAATTATTTTTCTTATACCGTGGTCCAAAGTTAGCAAGCCTTCCCTCTCATTAGGCTAGTGGTTCATGAGCTTTCTATCAGGTAAGAGCACATTCTAAGCATGATCATTAAAATAAAACAGACTATAATTCTTATATGCCAATTCCTATTATACAGCTCAGTGCTTCTTTTACTGAGGCGCTCTCGGGAAGTTTTTAATCTGCGTACATGTGACGCTTAGGCTGCTATTTTTAAAATATTTTGTCGCAAAACTTGAACCCTTGAGGTTAGTGAACCTATAGAGCATTAACTCGCCACACTCGTACTATTGGCTCCAAGTGCAGAACGCTGCCCGCAACGGTGTGCACATCTCGCTCTTGTAAGCTGCATTTAGGTACTGAGACGGCATACTGCTCTCCCATAGTAGACTACAAATGGTACTGTACATGGTTCACGTTTCATTGTGCATACAAAATCCCCTCAATATTCGGAACGGCTTACCGATCGCTTATAATAGTGCACATTACACCCTATATTGACAGCCATTTTCTGGGCGCTTTCTGGCTCACGGGACACCTGATCTCTCCCACAGTAATGTTCCTAGCATTCTAAATCGTGCTCTCTTTATCTCTAATCAGTGTGATGAGTGACGTGCGCGGGTGTTCAAAGTGCGCGCCATGGCAAGATCAAGAAGAAGATAAAGACGAAGAAAGGTGCTGGAGCGCTGGGAAAGTAAAATAAAAAAGGAAAGCAAGGACCAATCGAAGAAGGCCACGGGATGCGCGAGGAAGAAAGGGCGAAACGTTGGTGGCAGGAGGGAGACGAAAGAAGCAGCGAAGAAGACGGGCTATGATCGCTGGTCACCTAGGCTCGGGTTCCGGACCCGAGCCTAGGTGACCAGCGGAGCCCGGAGGGACCTGCCACGTACGAGCCGGCCATGGCGGCGCGTCTCTGACGAGTTCCTGCTGCGAGACGTCCTGTGATTGTGGACACGCTGAGCTGTCGGGCTTCGGGCACGAGCTCTGGTGTGGGTGTCCGGCCAGGACGCGGCTACGGCGTCGGTGCCTCCTCTTGGACTAGCAGCCTGGGAAGGCTGTTTCTACCAGTGGTTAACGCGCTCCTCTCCGAGGTGAGACCACGAGGTGCGAGCGTTGGTGAGACCAATGCTCGCACCTCGTTCCTCCGATAAACGTAGGAACTGCTAGTTTAGGACTGACTTCAGGGTTTAGTTGTATATTGTTATTTTGGGTTTCTGTCAGTGTGATGTGTGCTCGTTCCCCATGTATGTATTAAATGTTGTGTGCAAACGGCCTCGTCCTTTTGTGGATGTCTGTCGAGACGCATCAGACATCCAGCTTATAAGAACCTGCACGTTGTGAGAGACTTAACAACGTAACAATCAGAAACGCTACGTGATAAACAATGAGCTGTAGTTTGCTGCAACCTCCCAAGCAACAATGTTCCCACGTGAAAATGCCCTACACCTGTCTTTCGCCTCTGCAAGATTGTAGTACCAGCTCGTTTCCGTTCGGGCCGATAAATAAATAAATAAATAAATAAATAAATAAATAAATAAATAAATAAATAAATAAATAAATAAATAAATAATTCAGTTTCTTGTGTTTATGATTGTGCAAATACTCTTCGTCGGTTCTCAATAAAGATTGCCAGGATATCTCACAAAATTAAGACGTTTAGGTTTTCTACCTGAGATTGGTGAAACAAACGTATCTATATAGCGTATAGCGTACAACTCGGCTCTTTCAAAGTCGCCGAAGCGTTTACGTTACGAAAATAAGCAAACGAGAATGGACAGAGTACCTATAAAAATTCTTTCTGCTTGAGAGGACGATGGCTGTGGACGGAACACACATTTGTTGTTAAGTTGTAAACTACCATAGGGAGATATTTCTTCCGTGTCACAAAGCAGAGTACTTACCACTCTCTCATACAATAGAGCACAATTAATTACTGGAACCGTTCCCCTTTTTTCTGAACATAGCTTATTTACTCTCGGTGTCGAATGCATCCCGAAACGTGTAACAGCTAATTACACCGGCGTTATATTTTGATCACTGATTGTAAGAATTTCCGCCAGTACTTGAACAAACATCGTAAAATTCAAGAAGCCGCGGTGGTCGCATGTCGATGGAGGCGAAATTCTAGAGGCCCATGTACAGTGCGATGTCAGTGCGCCCTAAAGAACACCGGATTGCCTAAATATCCGCAGATGTCGAAATGCCTAATAAAATCAGCAGATCCCACGTACCGTGCGAATCGACGTTATGCGAAGCATGCGCAGGATAGTGACGGTGGCGTAATTTTTCACATTGAGCGAACCGTTATGGAATGACGCCAGAGAAATGTGGAATTGGTATACATACACTCATATGTTGAAGAGTAGCATATGCATTATATAAGCAGTTGTTTACAGTTGCGTATCGATGCTGCACTGCTAGTCGGCGACAGTTACATCGTGACGCACCACAGATGCATGCCGAGAGCTCTGCGCGTGCGCGGAAGCGGGGGTGGCAGTGTTGTGGCCGTGGATGGCCCAGTTGCGATAATAGCTGCGGCGCCGCTCGACGTTGCTTTGGAAGCCTATGCTTCTCTGTTAGCACGGCGAACGCACTCACGTTTCACGAACCCGTGTGCATGTGTAGAAGGCGTTCTTGACAGTTCTTCAACCAGGTCATCATCACCGTGATCAGCGAGCACTAGCTGCTTCACCGGACTTGTTAATCGGATCCCTTCGTGATCGCGGCCACGAGGATTCTAAGTGTAGTGAAGTGCGAGGCATAGTGCAGCTGGTGGAAATCCTGGATGCCTCTTACGATGAAATGATCTATGATGCCTCCTGTCGTGGACGTGGCAGAGAGATCTTTCGATGCCCTTTCCACGTCCAAGCCGTCTTTCACGCAGCATAAGGACCAAGCGTTGTTGGGTCTTGATAACTCAATATTGAAGTCACCGGTAATGATGAGAGGCCTGGTTCTTTCAGCAGATATATTGTAGGAAGCATTGACTCTGGTTTTTGCGTAGTCCACGTCGTCCACGTTGCGGACCACGTGGACGAGTGGATAGTAGTTGAGCGTCCTCCAGAGGTGTTCCGTCTTCAGCTTCCTCACTTTCCTTGCGTCCGCCGCGGTGGTGTAGCGGTTACGGTGCTAGGCTGCTGACCCGAAGGTCGCAGGTTCGATCCCGGCCGCAGTGGTCGCATTTCGATGGAGGCAAAATGCTAGACGCCCGTGTACTATGCGATCTCGGTACACGCTAAAGAATACCCGATGGTCAAAATTTCCGGAGCACTTCGGTATGGCGTCTCTCATAATCATATCGTGGTTCTGTGCCATAAAACCCAAACACTTACTATCATTTTCCCTGCGTGTCAATGTGTGTGTTCGCGGTTACTGTGTTCGTTGAGATTCTGCATCACCTGTGGCACACACCCGCATAACATGGACTCTGGTATACGGGTATGTGCCACACGTGACTGAGAGAAAGGGTTTCATGACGTACGCGACAGGTATTTTGCGTTATTCATTTCATGACAAGTGCATCATGTTCGTCATTTACTGATCCCCTGCTCTACCAATTTTGGTATATTACAAGTGATGGAGACGACCAGGAGAGCGCCCAGACGTAGGCGGCTAGATAGATAGATAGATAGATAGATAGATACGTAGATAGAAACGCCCAAAGTGCGTGAGGTTCGCGAAGAAATGTTTCGCATTTATTATCATCGGAGTTTTGGTACATTAAAGCAGAAATAATATTGTATTGTCATAAAATTCAAACATGACAAAATGGCTGATTCGGCGAGTTGGTGATTCATGATACTTAGAAATCACCATCACCATCAGCCTGCCTACGCCCACTGCAGGGCAAACGCCTCTCCCATGTTCCGCCAATCAACCCGGTCCTGTGCTTTCTGCTGCCACGTTATACCTGCAAACTTCTTAATCTCATCTACCCACCTAATTTTCTGTCTCCCCCTCACGCGTTTGTCATCTCTTGGAATCCAGTCAGTTACCCTTAATGACCACCGGTTATCCTGCCGACGTGCTAGGTGCCCGGCCATATCCATTTCTTCTTCTTGATTTCAACTATGATGTCCTTAACCCCCGTTTGTTCCCTGACCCACTCTGCTCTCTTCCTGTCTCTTAAGGTTACACCTATCATTTTCCTTTCCATCGCTCGCTGCGTCGTCCTCAATTTAAGTTGAACCCTCTTTGTAGGTCTCCAGGTTTCTGCTCCGTAGGTAAGTACCGGTAAGATGCAGCTGTTATATACCTTCCTCTTGAGGTATAGTGGTAGATTAACATTCATGATTTGATAATGCTTGCCGAATGAGCCCCAACCCATCCTTATTCTTCTAGTTATTTCACTCTCATGGTTCGGCTCCGCGGTTACTACCTGTCCTAAGTAGACGTACTCCTTTAGAACTTCCAGTGTCTTGCCACCTATCGCAAAGCGCTGTTCTCTGCCAAGATTGTTCCACATTACTTTAGTTTTATGCATATTAATTTTCAGACCTACTCTTCTACTTTCCGTATCCAGTTCAGTAATCATGAGCTGTAATTCGTCTCCCGCGCTACTCATCAATGCAATGTCATCAGCGAATCGTAGGTTACTGAGATACTCTCCATTAACTCTTATCCCTAACTCTTTCCGATCTAGGGCCCTGAAAACCTCCTGTAAACACGCGGTGAATAACATTGGAGATACTTAGAAATACGAGCGCGTAACTTTATCCTCAGCTACTTTTAACGGCGAAGCACTTTAAAGTGTCGGTAACTTGTGTTCCGTCGAAAAAAAAACTTGTCATGAAGCGCGCGCGCTCTCTTCATTCTCTTTAGAGTGAAGTTGTTTAAGGTATTGGTAATTTGTCCTTCGTTGTGCGAAACTCCTCAGGTGGGTATGCGCCACAGGAATTGGGCAAGCCCCACTGCCGTTACAGCAGGTGCGAGTGTCAAATGAAAGCAAACACGTGAAAAAGAGAGAGAGACAGAGGTAGAAAGAAAGAGGAAGAGAAAATAGGTAGATGTAAATGGAATAAAGACATGAAAAGGTAGACCGAGAAAGAAGTAAAAAGAGATAGAAAACAAAGAATGAGAAGGCAGACTGAGAAAGAAAGAAAGAGAAGAAAGAAATAAAAATCGAAAGAAACAGAAAGAAATAGAGAAAGAAAAATAGAAAGCAACAGATAGAAAATATAGATACAAGAAACAGACAGAAAGAGAAGAGAGAAAGGAAAAATAAAGAGAAAGAACGAAGGCCACCCAGCTACACTTGACCTCTGTGTTTGAAGCGGAATTCTCGGCAATTATACTAGCGCTGCGCAAGCTTTCTTTGAACGACCATTGCGCAATAATAATAACAGATTCCCTGTCAGTATGCACGTCTCTAACAATTTCATCAAAATCAATTGCCTTAAAAGCACTCCTTACGCTAGTTCCTCTACAGTTGAAACTTTTGAAATTATTATGGGTACCTGGCGATTGTGGATTAGAAATAAATGAAATGGCCGACACACTAGCAAGAGCGGCATTGAATGGTCCAATACTTTCGGTCCTTCCTGTAGTGGCCAGCATAACTGCGATAGGTATAGGAAATTTCCCCTTCGTGCAGACGCCACAGAATCAATAACTTCATGGACAGAATTTAGACATTTAAAATTTCCATGGAAAATTCAGTGGTGTCAAACTAGACAATTAGAAGAAATGTGATGAAGAAGTGCACCCTGAAGAGCTACTCAGTCGTATCGTCAGCGCACCTCAGGAGCGGCTTGTGCTAAACGTTGTTCCTGTTTGCGTTGGCTAGGCTTACGGTTCTATACTCTGTCATATTACAGTTTCTCCTGTCGCCGCCGTGTCTCAGTTCTTTATTGTAATTGGTGGAGGCTGCTAGGTCTTCTAACAATCCTGGAGTTGCGCGACCGGACTCTACCTGCCGCCATGACCACCGAAACACACAAGCCTCCCACTACCTGCTCCACAGGCCACCGCATGCTTCGGCGCGGTCCGTCAGCGGGACCCTCCAATATTCAGCGGCACTGATGACCACGACGTCGACGACGGGCTCTCTACCTACGAACTCGTGAGTGTTCTCAACAAATGGCACGACGACTGGCCACTGTCGGTATTTACCTCGCCGGCATTGCTCACTTGTGGCTTCAGAACCACCAATCCGACGTTCCCGCCTGGACCGCGTTCAAGACTAAGTTCAGCGAAGCCTTCGGCCGTCCTGTTGTCCGCAAGCTTCGCGCGGAACGGCGTCTGCAATCGCGCTCTCAACAACCTGGCGAGACCTTTACCAGCTATATTGAGGACTTAATATGATCTTTTGGGGGCCTAGTATTGCGCTAAGTATTTTTTGTCAGTATATTGAGGACGTCATCGACCTGTACAAACGCGTCGATACGACCATGGCCGAGGCGGACAGAATCAAGCACATCTTGAAGGGCATTGGCGAGGACGCATTCCAGATGCTGACTTCGAAGGGCCCGTGTACTGTTGCCCAAGTCATTGAGCTGTGCCAACGCTATGACGATCTCCGCCGGCAACGCCTCGTCACCCGCCGCGCTGTCCAACATCAGGAATCGTCGTCTGGCTTAACTCTCTCGCAAGATCTTGTACTTCTCTTGCAGATTGAAGGTTTTGTGCGCGAGGAAGTTGCTTGCCAGCTCTCACTAATCTCCAACCTGCCGGAGCGAAGTACGCCGCTCAGTGCCGCACTACAACGCCTCATACAAGACCAAGGGTCTGAGGTCCTTGCACCAAAGCTGCCACCACTAGTCGCCGCACTGTTGACGTACGCCGAAGCAGCAACACGACCACGACCACAGACGTTCCGCGTGCCGCCTCCGTTGTCTACTCCTGCTTACGCCACGATGCCGCCACGACCTCCGGTCCATCGAGTCACCAATTCTTGGCGCACAGCCGACCACCGGCCAATCTGCTTTTCATGCGGTCTACCCGGACACGTTGCACGCCTGTGCCGCCGCCGACCACTACATTCACATGACGAGCCACGTGCACCTGATCACAGCCCCACGTTCTCCTACGCTTCAGTCCGCGAGTTGCCCCTTCCGCGACCAAGCCTTCGACCAGGTTCTGACCGTCGTTCTCCTTCTCCTCGTCGTCGCTCGTTCTCCGCGATGCGTCGACGTCCATCTCCAACCGACACGGAAAATAAATGGCACACTTCCCGACGCAAGAACTGCGTCATCGTCGCAATGTACAAGCCCTCTTCCGCCGCCGAATGTTATTAATGCCGTTCTAGAAGGTGTATCTGTTCTTGCTCTCATCGATACGGGTGCCGCAGTATCTGTCATCGCCGAAAAACTCTGCCGCTCAATCCGAAAAGTGACGACCCCTTTCTACGGTCCGTTTCTTCGCACTGCCACAGCACAGCCCGTCCAGCCTGTTGCGGCTTGTTCTGCTAGACCCTTCATTCAAGGAGTACCCTACACAGCCGAGTTCGTCGTACGTCCGCACTGTTCCGCACTGCGCGATGTTGATCATCACCGACGACACCCAGGTCCCTCCTCATGCTACTGTCTCGGCACCTGTATCATGTTCCGCTGCTTCCGACGGTATCGCGCTCTTCATGCCTTCCGCTGCCTACGTTCATCGCCACATCTCGCCGCTCCCAACCGCTCTGCTTGCTCTTCAAGGTGGTGCGACCGACGTACCTGTGGGCAATCCATTTCCACTCCCGATTACATTGCTTCGAGGTGAATATATCGGTACAATGGAGCCTTGCGAAACCATCACGTACATTCCTGATGGTTCATCAGAGGTCAACGCCCTCTTCTGTAGTCCCTTTACTGGCACATCGGCTGGCGACGTTTTCAACCATGTCATCGACGACGATCTAAACACGCAGCAGCGCCGCGACTTTTTATGCCTCCTTGAAAATTTTCGTCCAGCTTTCGACAGCCACAGCACTTGCCTAGGGCGAACATCAACTGTATGCCACCGGATCGACACAGGTAATCAACCACCACTACGGCAGCGACCGTACCATGTATCGTCGGCTGAACGACGCGTCATTGATGAACAAGTCGATGATATGCTATAGTGCGGCGTCGTTCAACCTCAGACAGTTCGTGGGCATCACCAGTTGTTTTAGTTAAAAAAAAAGGCACACTTATATAGCGTCCGTTTATCGGGTCGTGACCTTGAGACAAAATTCACCGCCATATCCACGAAGTGAATGATGTTAGAGGAGCTTGCTCGGAGATGATCGGGTAACCCACGAATGCTCCGTGCACATTTCTCTACCATCATATATAGACGTGACAACGTTGTTATACATACATTACATCCACAATGTTTATTAATTTACGGTTGGATGCACTATATACATTTTCATGAAGTATATATACATTTGGATGAACTATAAACATTATATATACACAAGAGATGTTGCTTTACCAAGTTCAAGGGCGTCCCTCGATGAGTTCGCCGAATGGTTTCCCTTTAAAGATGATTTCTTTATGACGGATGAAATATATGCATTACATATACACAAGCGATGTTCTTTTACAAAGTACAAGAAGGGCGTCCCTCGATGAGCTTGGGGACTCAATTCCCTTTAAAGATGATTGCTTTATGATCAGTAAAGTATGTTGCCAAGGAATCATCGATGATAAGACGCAATGGAAAGTTCGAGAGGGCAACATCGATACAGGTGCCCCTGATGGTGGTGGGACGTTTGCAGTCGTACGATGCGCATCGGAGAGCGTAACGTGTTGACATCATGTGTTGGTTGACATCATAACCAGCTGGTTATTGGCAAGGCGAGATCTTCCCGAGCTGCTGCTGCGTTGCGAGCCCGTCGCGCTGCTGCCGTTCATGCTGCGGAGCGGCAACGAAGAGTGTTCACTTAATGAGCTCCCAGCGAAGAGAAAGGAAGCGAGCCAAACGAGAGATGCGGCCCTCGAGCAGTCACCTAACTAGCGCTTGCGCCGAGCGTGGTGTGTGCCACCTTGAGCGGTGGCGCCATCTAGTGAGCATTCTTGAAATCACCGGAGAGAGCGCAGCTGCGCCGTGCGTGGTGTGTGCCGCCGGTCACGCGTGTGAGGACAAGGCGCGAGCATAAGAAGCTTGGCGAGCAAGCTCCTAAAAGAAGGATGGCACGATACGCTTTTGCGTATATTATCGTCGTGTAAACAGGATAACACGGAAGGATGTTTATCCTTTGCCCCGGATAGACGACGCCCAGGACTGTTTACAAGGTGCAGAGTTATTTTCCTTCCTCGATCCCCGCTCTGGTTATTGGCCAGTACCGATGGATACAGATGGTTGGCCAAAAAGCGCATTTATCACACCGGATGGCTCGTACGAATTTAATGTGATGCCATTTGGTCTTTACAATGCGCCCGCGACATTCGAGCGCATGATGGACACTATTCTACGAGGCCTCAAATGAAACACATGATTGTGCTAGTTGGATGACGTGGTGGTATTTTCGCCTGACATCCCCACGCACCTTCGTCGCTTGGAGCAGGCTTTGCGATGTCTCACTGAAGCTGGCCTCCAACTTAACTTAAAGAAATGTCACTTTGGGGCGCGCAAGCTGACCATTCTCGGACATGTCGTATCGAAGGATGGCGTACTCCCTGATCCCGCTAAGCTACGTGCCGTTAAAGTGTTCCCGAGGCCTGCGTCTTTAAAATAGTTGTGCTGTTTCATCGGCCTTTGCTCATACTTCCGCCCATTCATTCGCAATTTCGCCTCGATTATGGCACTCTTGACAGACCTGCTTCAAGGACACCGCAATCTATCCGCGTGGTCCCCGGCTTGCGATCATGCGTTTGCGGCGCTACGTCAGCTACTCACCACACCGCCCATGCTGCGCCATTTCGATCCAAGTGCTCCCACAGAAATCCACACGGATGCTAGCGGTGTCGCTCTTGGCGCAGTCCTCGCCCAACGAAAGCCCAGCTACCAAGACTATGTTGTTGCGTACGCGAGTCGCACACCAACAAGAGTTGAATCAAATGATTCAGTAACTCAAAAAGAATACCTAGCGATCATCTGGGTCATTACAAAATTTCGGCCTTACCTGTACGGTCGACCCTTCGTTGTCGTTACCGATCATCAAGCACTTTGCTGGTTGTCCTCCCTCAAAGATCCCTCCGGATCTTGGCAAGATGGGCTCCGCTTGGCAAGATGGGCTTTGCGGCTCCACGAGTACGACATCCGGGTTATCTATCGCTCAGGCCAGAAGCATGCCGATGCCGACGCTCTTTCGCGTTCGCCTGTTTCCACTGACATTGTGAGTGTCTCCATTCTGGACAACTTATGTTCGCCATTAGGATCCCTCGACATGGCTTTGGAGCAACGCGAAGATCCGAGGGTTGCGTCTTTGATGGATTACCTCTCTGATGCGCTCACACGCCTGCCATCTCGAGCACTACGCCGACAAGCCTCTCACTTCGCCATTCGTGATGGAATTCTTTATCGCCGCAACTACCAATCTGACGGCCGCAAATATCTACTTGTCATACCCAGGCAACTCCGCGCCAGCATATGTGCTGCTTTCCATGCCGATCCACAGTGCGCACACGCTGGTCTAATTAAAACCTCTTGCAAAACTACGTCTTCGGTTTTACTGGCGCGGCATGTACACATTCGTACAAAAGTAAATTCGATCTTGCGCAGAGTCTTAACGACGCAAGCCAGATCCTTGCCGCTCTTCTGGACCAATGCAGGCGTTGCCGTGCCCAATGCGACCATTTGACCGGGTTGGAATAGACCTTTACGGTCCTCTACAATACACATCCGCCGGAAATCGCTGCGTGATTGTGGCGATAGACCACCTGACGAAATATGCAGAAACAGCCGCTCTGCCAGCCGCGACGGCACGTGACGTTGCGTCTTTCCTGCTTCAGCACTTTGTTCGACGTCATGGCGCTCCTCGTGAACTACTGAGCGACCGAGGCCGCGTCTTTCTCGCGAATGTTATTCAAGAATTTCTCGCTGAATGTCATGTGAGTCACCGCTGTACTACCGCATATCACCCGCAAAGAAACGGCTTGACCGAGCGCTTCAACCGAACTCTTGGCGACATGCTTTCTACGTATGTCGCCACACCACACCAAATGGGACCTTCTTCTTGCCTACGTAACGTACGCCTACAATACGGCACCCCACGGGACGAGCGGCTTTTCTCCATGGTTAAAAACAGCGCGAAGAAGACGCGGACAAGAAAGAACACAGGACTAGCGCTGACTGCCAACTGATGGTTTATTGTTAAAACGCGCAAAATATACACAGATACAGAAAAAAACGGGGAAGGGAAACATAAGAGAGTTTCTAGCGGCACATGCGTCCAGCGGCACATTGTCGTTCAGTCATACGTGATTAGTTACGGAGATAGCAACACTCCTTGTCTGTTAGATTATTAGACGGCTCGCTTACACATGCTTCATCTTTACATTTCATTGCGAAAGCCTCGTAGACTTCACGTGCTGTCTGGTCCTTGTATGTGCGCAGCACACGGGTCTCCTGAAAACGAGGTTGGCAGCCACACTTAGCGCAGTGAATGACCAAATTGCTGCCGCTTCTTGCCTTGAGGTTGTTGCCGTGTTCGCGCATACGGTCGTTCAGGCAACGGCCCGTCTGCCCGATATAGGCACCCCCACACGAGGTCGGGATCTCGTACACTACTTCACACCTGCAATAGAAATAGTTAATTCCGTGCTTTTTTACACAACCCTTGCTGACTTGCTTGTTCTCATTCACCTTCTTGCAAAGGGAGCTCAGTTTGTTGGGGGCCGACAATACTACATGGAAACCCCGCTCACCCTGCGGCCTTCTTGATGCGGTGGGACACACTGTGTACATACGGGATAACAACAGTCTTAGACTTCTGAAGGCTCGGCCGGATGCGTTCCCTCGTTGACCTCACTTCTCGCAAAAGAGCTGCAGTCAACGAAATCAGCGGGCTCTCCGGGTAGCCACTCTCCTTTAGCCTCTCAACTTGCGACCAATAGCTGCTTGCGATCGAGTGGTGGCAGGAGCGAACGAGGGCATTTCTCAGGGCTCAACAGGCGATGGCCCGTTTTACAATCTTTGAGTGATTCGATGAAAACGACAGGAGGAGCTTCTTTGATCGTGGTGCGTAAGACCAGCAGGTGTGGTTTAGGCCGAGGTAGACTTCCATGTCAAGGAAGCGAATCTTGCCTTCAATAGCAAGCTCTCGAGTGAATGTAAGGCCTGGAAAACAGGACCGGAACATACCAAGTATTCTTTCCACTTCACAGGAGGTCTCCTCTGGTTGTACACAGAATAAAACCTGCAAATCATCGACATACCGGAACATCCGGACCCAGCCGGCGGACTAAAGCTTCTCATCGGGGATCCCATCATAATGTGCTAAAAGCAGATCGCTCAACACAGGTGCGATGCGCGAGCCGATGCAACGCCAATCCTCTGTACGTACATCTGTCTATTGTGTTCAACCGCTGTGGAGCGGAGGTACAGCACCAGCAACTCTTCGAACCTGTAGGCGCTGGTACCTATGGTGTTTTGAAGCCGTACGACTTCGTGCTCTTCTATACCTTTCTTCACGACTCTGACGAGGTCCTCTTGCGGCAGGGAGTAAAATAGGTCTTTGATGTCCACTGAGAACGCCTGTGTCCCTCAAGGCAAGACCTGGCTAGAACGTCCGATACCTCAGATGCACTGTGAACCATGTACGGGTCATTCACTTCAAGAAGCTTCAAACAATTTAGTAAATAGCTTCCTAAGCACCTTTGCCAAGAACCAGCCTCGGAGACAATCACCCGGAAATGGGTTCTCCCTTCTTTTTGCTCCTTGGCCGAGAACCATCATCTCCGAATGACGCCGTTCTTCTCTACTGACCCGACTCATCAGGGGGC
Source organism: Rhipicephalus sanguineus (assembly GCF_013339695.2). Classification (NCBI taxonomy): domain Eukaryota; kingdom Metazoa; phylum Arthropoda; class Arachnida; order Ixodida; family Ixodidae; genus Rhipicephalus; species Rhipicephalus sanguineus. Next base: position 92,396,191 of record NC_051185.1, read on the forward strand.
ACACCAGTTTCCGAAGCTGCTCGATATGCAGAAGAATGTCGGCAACTAGCCGGCTCCCTTACAAATCAAGAACAGCGGCTACAGAAATTTCGACACGACGACGGACGGCCCCGCAATCAGTTTTCGCCCAACTCTATTGTTTGGCTCTGGATGCCTCCCACTTCTGCGCCAGGTATCTCTTCGAAATTTGTCAGCCGGTACCATGGACCCTACTACGTGCTACAGCAGAAGTACCTCATCGAACCCCTCACGCTCACTACGGACCTGCGTCGATGAGGCCGCGAAACTGTTCACGTGGATCGCCTCAAACCATACCACGAACCCCTTGATCTTACGACACCTTAGACGTCTAATGGGCTCCGTCTTCAGCGAGGGGGAAAATATGATGAAGAAGAAGTGCACCCTGAAGAGTTACACAGTCGTATCATCAGCGCTACATAGGAGTGGCTCGTGCTGAACGTTGTTGCTGTTTGCACTGTCTATCCTTACGGTTCTATACTGTCTATTAGTTTCTCTGGAAGACGTCGTGACTCAGCTCTTTATTATAGTAATACTAACTAAATTACGATGCCTAGTGGACGCCGTTGAATCTATAAGCACACAGGGCTGGTCTGGCGATATCTCCCCTATGTTAATTTTGTTCAGAAATGGAATCAATAGAGCATCATTTTTAATCGTGCCGGTGCTATATATTACAAAGAAGAAAAAGTTCTGGAAACACCACGTGCTAAGCTGGGGATATTCTTAAAAATAGACGCTATACTAACCTTCGGCGGTTGGGATTTGGGCTCAGCCACAGGAATGTTTTTGATCCTGTTAATGCTTTCCTTCATGAAACAAAACGAATGCGTTTTAAATTCCTAATTGCAAACGTGTTCCGATAGTAGCAATGAATCAATAAGGAAAAAAGTCAATAAAGAGAATGAGACGTTCGGTAACACATTATTTCATTATTCTAATTTCTAGTTAGGATGAGAAGTCTGGGCTGAATGTACAAATAATTATTGCACTCGTTCTTTTTTATGTTTGCTTGTCTTTTGTGTTAACTCATTAGTTATAACTTTCAAACTTCATATCAACAATTCTTGGCCAATCCCCCAGTGTGGCTATGAGCCATGTGCAGAGGCACATCATCATCATCATACGCATTTCCATCACGCTTGGCAACACTCGCGCGAAGCTGCCTCAAGTTCTTACATTCCATTAAAGAGCAATATCACGACGTAAAACGTTTGTCTGCGTAGACGCTTTGTGCACTTCCGACACCCTTGCTGAGTGATATATCATCATGGCTGAGTCGCCAAAGCAGAGGTTCTTATCGAAAAAAATGACACGAGCCTGTAGGGAGATCGCGACGATCGGAATTATTCGTAAGCCCATCGTGTGATCGCGTAATACGTGAACATTTTGCAGTAATGAATCAAGACCGTACGATACCGAATGGCGTACTTTTTCAAACGCATCTTCTATTAATTGACTTGTGCACCTGGTGATGGTATTCTAAAAAATTCTCCTCACCAACAGCTGGCACGCGAACCCCGAGGAAATCATAAACAAAACGAAATACGTTTTCGTTCCGGGGCTATGTTTAGAACCCGGGTCCCTGCCGGACCGAAATTGAATCCCTGGACCTCTAGGCAGCGGCCTTTTGTTTTCGTTCTTTATTGCCTTTGTACATACATACAGCAGGGACAAACAAATATACACCGAATAAATAACAAAAAAAAAAAGAAAAGCTACACAATTGTCAAAGATTTCAGGCTTTTTAATATTGCTTCATCTCTAGATGGATTTGCATTTGATGAAGCGATTCAGGTACAACTTGTTCGACCTCTCGTGTTTTCAAAAATGAACATATAGATTCAAAGAAGTTTTGTCGAACGAGACGTGCATTAAAATCAGCATGTCGCACCGCCATTTTAGAGTGCCATACACTGCGCAGGCCCCGTATCACAACTAGATCTAACGGTACCCCTTCCTCGTTTTTAACAGATTTCTCCCACTAGGGCACGGCCCATGCTGGCCCAATTTGAACTGAACTGAAGCGTACGAATGCGCTCTACTGACGATGCAAACAACTCGGAAAAGTGTACAACCGTCAGCACGGTTAACTCGAACGCTTCGCTGCGTGGCCTCGACCCGCTTCGATTGACGCCATCTATCGTTAGCTGCTGCCAACATACCGTGTACAGCGCTTCGCGGTGCTGGCATCGTTCGAAGCCCGTCGAAGCCACATGGCGGAGCGTTCGAGTTAACCGTGCTGACGGCTGTACTCTTGCTATCGGCGCTTCATTGAAATAGTTCGTGTTGGCGGAATAAAACCGATCTGCTGGGCAGCGCGTAAGGTCGATATCAATAACTGCATTTAAAGAAAATTCCAATTCTAGAAAATTAAATTCCTCTCACGCATTTCTGCGACTGCGTGATGGTCCTTTTGTGGGGCCGTTCTAGAGGCTGACTAACGCTGGAAGAACAAGAAAGACGGCATGACGATTCCGCCCGAAAACAGCGTTCCGGAACGGTCGCTACCCCAAGTAAAACTGAACGCTTGCGTAATGAGGGAGCATTAGTAAATGCGAAAAAAAGAAAGAAAGAAAGAAGTAAGCGAGGCAAGCCCACGCCAAGCTTCGCTTGCTACCCTTTCCCCAAAAGGGAGGGCTCCTTAGTTTGACTGACCACAGTATATGGTAGGCGGGCGTCATTTCCCGTGGAAGGCCGTAGTCTTTTGAGCCAGCGTGGCTTATCGCTGTATTTGTACTGTTTCGGAAATAAATGGTGCCTCTATAGTCACAAACATGACATCGCATTCACAGTTTTCAAAAACTAAGAAGACGTAGGAGGGCATGCGTGACCTCAAGTTTGCGTTTGACCTTACGCAGATCAGCAATCCTAGAGCGTTTTTTTTTTTTGGTGTT
>NC_051185.1:92399205-92436532 GCF_013339695.2 Rhipicephalus sanguineus
ACTACGGGTTGTCAGCTGCACTCTTTGCTTGCCTCAATAGCGGTGCGGATCCGGCAGCTCCTGGCCAGTCACAAGCCATAAAGCAACGCAGATTGTGACAGATGTTCCCGATTGCAGATATCAGGCGCTTGCTAATGTCCGGTGCATCTCGCAGATGCTGAACAATGCTGCTGAACATTAATAGCGTTGACTGCGCGTTGCGCGTTGACTGCGCAAAAGGCACAGTTTATCAACTGACTTTGACTTGCGGTAGCTATTATGTTGGCCTAAGTGGGCGATGCCTTAATGATAGGCTCCGGGAGCATCTTTACAACGTATCCGAGAGGAGAGGGGGGTTTTTAGATGCGCACTGTAGATCTTGCACTGTTATGACCACGTGTGACCCGTCTTTTGACGAGTGTTCAGTTTCGAGTAGAAATAGAAATCGGCTAACCCGCAAGATTATTGAGGTGGATTTAATTGTTAGATTAGGTGACGCATGTGTATCACAACCGTCTATTGCTCTTTCTAGGAAAGAGTTATGTTTCTTGCGCCGGGAGAAGAATTTTGTGCCGACAGCGCACACGTGATGTGTCACGGCTTCTGTGCTATATATGTGATTGCCTGGTTCCGAATAAAAATACTGTTGTAAGTCAGCGCTCGTGTGTGTTAAGCCTCTTCTCTGTCTTCGTCTTTTGCGCTTTCAACCTGTGATATTACCTTATATGTCCATAATGAACAGTCGCTGGAGCATGCCCCTTATGCTTTTCGTCATTTCGGCATGATCCCAGGTGCAAGGTTAATTTTTTTAAAGCGAAGATGTCTTTATTGGCAATCCCAGCGGTCATGTCAGTATCACATCGCCTTCAGAATCGTCCCCTACCACTACGATCATCGGCGTCACTTTCAATGCATTCGGTCTACATGACAGCACCTGGTCAATCGTTTTACAAACTCTCGAAAATGATGTCATAGTTGCCAAACATTGTGATTTCTGCTCTTGCAACGCCGGTACGTATCGCAACCGATTTATGTAGGAAAAGCTTGTTACCTTTGCTATACTATAAACCCCCGCTCCGCGACTCAAGAAAGGTACAATGTTTCATCAATTCGTTTTTCTGGTCGGGTGGCATAGAATTATTATCTCGTCCGACGTTAGCTCAACCGCGAGACCGTGGCGGCTTTGTGTTCCCCGATGTTTCTTCCGATCGCTTCTATCTTGTGCCTGAGCACTCTATTGAGAATACTAAGTAGTGGCGGTACGCTCGCACAGACCCAGGCTTGTTACCACTTGGACCATTACTACGGGTCGTGATACCGGATAACCTTGTAAACCGCAATTCCCAGTCAACTCTAGTACCGTTTTTGTATCGAGTCCTTCTGGCATTTCTCCGACATCTAGAGGCTACGTGCCCAGAGGATAGAGGGCACCAAAGCTGATGTGGTGGACATAATGGCCGCCATTCTGCTACCCGTGCTTCCCCAGCACCGTCAATCTATAATGAACCGCCCATGAAAAAAAATAACTGTAGCGGCGTCGCCAGGCCATCTCCGCGATTTTGTTTGGCGGTTGGGCTGGGGCTTACTCTCCGCTCGAGATCGGTTGCAGGGTTGGCAAGCGGTGCACCTCTGCACGTGCCCCAACTGCACAACGGTTGGAACTGACCGTCATGCGACGCTTGCATGCGCAGTAGCACGCGCCTTATGGCGCTGCTGTTCATGCAGGTTTCCGCGGACATTGTGCGCCCATTCGTGGCCGACAGCCGTTTTCCGCGCGGGAACTCCTCCGCGCATTTAATAATTCCGCTTTTGGCGAAAACAGATGAGAAGCCTTGGCGGGAAATTACCGCCGGCATGCTTTGTGGCCGATATTGGACAGAATGAGACACGAGATCCTCGCTTTCCTCTCCGAGGAGCTCTTCTTCCTAGACGAGCGCGAGTATCTGTGGCATCGGTCGTGCCCCATTGTCGACGTCGAACACGAAATGGTACAGCTTACTTTTGGACCGACGTGATGCTAGACTGCGCCCATGGAGTCGTTGTTGATGCTCTTGTGTGCCTACCCTCTTGATCTGTGTTTATCACTTTCGTGTGTAACCCATTGTGTTTCACTGCATCTATTGTATCATAGTATCCATTGTTTCATGGTGTCACACTGAGTTCTTTTGTACTGCATGTCACATCTTTATCATGTATATTAGAGTAATGATGTGCTCAGTACAAGACAGTGATGTTTGACGTGGCACATAGCTGTGCCGATGTGTATGTACCCCTAATTACCGAAATGTTATCAAGTTTTTGTTTTTTACATTGTGTAAAAAAAACTTTTTCTAAACAGTTATTATAACCTATCGTTGTATCTGCGCTGACAAAACAGAAATAAAGAGCATAACCACACGTTTTTTTTTCTTTCATGTAGGCCTTCTTAGTCGGCAACATGTGGTTCCGGACGAACGAAGCAAGTCATGGCAAAGAGCACTGACCGCTATATTATAGGCTTCATAAAAAAACGTAAAAGTATAAAAGCAGGCTTTAAAATGTTTGAAATAGGCACGGAAATAAATGTTCAAAGTGCTTTAGAGCAAAACTTGAGCCATGATATCAAGTTGTTGCCCTCTCAACACGCACTTCTAACGAAAATAAATTAAAGGACTTTATTAACGTCGAATGACTTAATAATGATCTCCCGGCACTTTCGTTGATCAGACGCAAAAATACTTCTATGAAACTCGCAACGTTTGCAGTAGTGATTACTCCGGGTGCGTTTGATGCGATGGAGGAGATGGCACGTCTTTCGCTCCAGCAGTAGTATGCCGTGTTCACTGCATGTGCTAGTACAGCACACCGCACTTTCAATCGTCCACTATTTACAGTGTCCTACGGTAGAGTACCCATATTTCTCTGAATCGTTTGTAAGTCAAGCCCCTCTTTGATAATTGTGTATAGGTACAGCTGCATACGTTTCTCCTCTGGTAAGGCTTTCAAACTGGTTGACTTCTGCTAAATAGATTGCGCTTGCCTATAACTGTGATAGCTTTACAGACACCCGCATACAGCTCTTCCATAGTAAGGCACATATTAAGCTATAGCTCATTTCACTTTTTTTAGCAAACCGCACATTCTAGACACTGATCTCAATCGCTCCCACGGCAATCACTCCCACAGCTCCCACGGCACTGCAGTCCACAATTGGGGCAACGGCATATGAAAATAAATAAGCAAAGCAAAAAAAGAAGCAAATAACCAGTATTGTTAACAGCAGCACTATGCTTGCACCCAGTTGAAGCTCCACCCACCAATGCACTCTCCTCGAAATCGGCTTCCTATAGCCTTCACAGTGGCACGAACACAGAGTGCCACTCTTGTTCCTCTGCCAAGCATATCCGGTCGAGCACTTCCTTCCTGTTTTAAGAATATCCTGAGCATATCTTCTAAAATAAATGACGTTTCTGGTTTAAGTTAAGAGTTATATTGGATACATTTGATATGGTAGAATAACTTACCACAATATGAGGGCCAAGTAACTGTCTGCAGAGTTAATGGAAAATAATTGATTGAGTTCATTGAAACATTCTGAGCAGCTGCGATCTTTGAAGCACCTGGCCGAGGAGGTCTCTACTAGAGTCACTGTATATGCTACCTTTAGGTAGCAGAGTTGCGCATCTGTTTTCCAACGCCGCTAGCAACCATGCATTGCGGAGAAGCTGACGCTCGGGATAATTTTTGTATTTCTCGACGCCGCCGCTGCAGCTCACTCAATTAACACTAGTTATCGACAGCCAATATTTATCGCCGGCCTTCGACACGCCAGACATGTTTATCGGCGACGCGGTAGGCATGTCGCCTGCAAAAATGGAGTGCGACTTCACCGCATAGCTGTGGTTGCTAACCGGACCTATGCGCTACTCTGCTACCTAAAGGTAGCATATACAGTGACTCTAGTCTCTACCAGGCGCTTCTTTGTACGTGGCCTCTGAGATCAATTTCGGCAGCGCGCGACACACAATGTTACACGAGGAACCCTATGAGAAATTGCAGCGCAAAAAACACATGAACGCAACGAAAACGACTAGGACGTGGGCTGAACTTGCAACGGCTTTTATTGCAAAAAAATTACACACACGTATATGTAGTTGCTGTCTGACACAAACATAGACAACTACCTAAGCGTATGTACGCCGTGTCTTTATCTGAGAGTTGTATTGATGGCAGGCTTACACATCTCTCCCTCAGACAGGATTTCTCGAGTAATGAGCGTTTTTTCTCTTCTAAAGGACAGGAGTGTTTTTGGTGGGATGACCAATCCTGGCAGGTAATATACAATGGCCAGCCAGGAACCTTCAAAATCTTTTGCTTTGCGTGTATTTTTGACGTCGTTGGCATGTTCCCTCAAACTATCTTTCACGCAACTTTCAGTTTGGCCAGCATGCAATTTTCCGCACTTCAAAGGAGTTTTGCACACCACCCCTCGTGCGCATCCAACAAATGGCCGCCGGTGCTTTATGCTGCAGACTTCCCGCATCCCTGCGTCCGGGTCAGCCATTCTGCAGAGATTAGACAGCCTGTGCAGTACACTCAATATTACTCACGTCATACCGGTGGGCCACCATTTTGAGGTAGCGCGAAAGCTTGTGCACACACAAAGAAAGAAAGAGATAAAACATTCCTGATCCCCCATAATAGGAATCTGTATAATACGAAAATTAAACGTGTCTTCATGGACGTACTGAGCGTTTATTGTGCAAGAAATTGTAGTGTCACGCGAAGAACGGCAAGCAGCTAGAACCTTGCAGCGTGCTCTAAAGGCGAAAGGACGCACGGAGAAAAACATACACAATACGAGCGCGAACTAAGATCTGTTACAAGTGTTACTTCCTTGCGTGTGAGCATCGCACTTCTTTCCGAATCGCGGCGGCTGCAGCGAGCGAAGTGATCTTCGTGGTCTCTGTAACCTCAACGGAAAGTTGCGGTGAGAGCACAAGAGATGCAAACCACCGCCATTACGAGATAAGGGCGCGTGTATCAGCGACCACGCCCTGTAGATGCGCGCACTCATCGCAACGCGTGGGGCGACGACCTTTTAGCACGTCCACCGCACTCTTCGCGCCATATCGCTAGTGATAACAAGAACACGCTGAAGACACCGAGCTCTGACTACCACGAACAATAATGGTTTCTATAAATAGCTCGCCGTTAATATGGTGAAGAACGTACGCTCTGTGGCCGAGTAGTTTTGCGCCGCGCGCAGCGGAGCGAGGGGTCGCATGCACGACTCCTGCAACGGAGCTTTTCCTTCTGCATTTTTTCTTTGCCATCTGTTATTGTATATTTTACAACGTCAAATCCGTGACGAAAATACGTCCGTGAAGGCATGGTGGACCTCGGCATACATCACTTTCCTGTTATAAAATGAGAAACAAAGGCAAGTTTTTCGGCGGGGGGGGGGGCACTTGCTGAAAACCTTGATAATTTAGGAAAAACACGAATCTTTACCATTTGTTTTCGGTAAAACACCCTACTCCATCAAAATTTCGAGGAGGTGTGCCTGTGCCCCTAGGGCCCCTCCCTAGCTACGAGCCTGCAGGGAGGCCAACCTGAATAAGTTACCACTGCTACCTTCTGCCTGTCTGGTGCGCTGGCTTCACACGTTTACGGATGACTGCGCATTTTCTCGAGAAGGCTCTCTGTGACCGAAATGAAGAGGGGCTGGGGATACCCAACGTTGAGCAGTGTTTCAGCGTGAAACTGTGACTTCTGAAACGTCTTCTTGTACGTGCGTGTGCGTGTCTGTGTCTCTCTCTGTCTCAGTGTGTGCATGTGTGTGTTTTGCGTTGCAATTTTTTCACAACTATCTACCAAAAAACTCAACTCGACACTCTAATGCACCAAGGCACACTAATGCCGACGTGTGAGGGCCACTTCCAGACACCTTAGACAAGGATTAGGGTGGCCTCCACGTTCTTTTTTTATTCGTCAGGAGACATTCACTTAAGGCCGAAAGCTTAGGTTGTGCACGGCCTGAGAAAACGGGGTGCCATTGCTGGTCAGTTGGCCTCGCGAACCTGGTAGACTGCACTCAATCGAAATGCGCGAAAATGTCTGGGGAAAGCAGTATTGGTAAGGAAGGTCCTGCCATTCCGTACAACAATAAAAAGATATTTCGATTTTTTTAACACGAAAGTGTTTTATGCCAGGTTCCACCAAGATTTCAGTGACGTATTTTCGTCACGGGAATGAGGTCGAAAAATTGTAGACGATCAGATGGCAAAGAAGAAAAATAGTTCCGTCAACGGGCATCGAACCGACGACCGCTCGATCCGCAACAACAGATGCCGGGCACGCTATCCACTGCGGCACGGTCACAGACTCTAGAGGCTTTAAAACGCGTCTTTTGTATCTACCACTCTCGCGGTCGGCGGGGTGGTGTTGCCCTCTGGGAGCGGTAAAGTAAGGCAATTCGTCATTACTGTGGCCTCGGCGATTAGCTCCTGCAACGCGTTACACGACCATCTCATTCGGCACGTTTTCAATAGAAGTTCAATTTTGTCAAAGCCTTAGCACACCGCGAGGTGGCGATCTTAGCTCAAGCGTCGTAAAAGTGTCGGCCTCACTCATAGCATCACGCTAATCCAAACCAAAAATAGCTCTGGGACGCTCGCCTGCCTCACCTGGCTGTAACGCCGCATTCCCCGCTCAAGCCCTCCCGAGAGAAATTGCGGCCGGTCTACCGGCGCGGCACGACGCGCTTTGCGTTTCTCTCTAGTCCGCCCCTGGTGTTCAATCACATTTTAACATGCCGCGGGATGGCGACCAAGTTCTGCGTCCAATATGTGACGCTCTTCTGGCTATCACACCTCGTTCTCTGATAACGCTTTCACCGTTAACTACTAGAGCGACCACAAGGGTTTGTTTAATCATTTAACATGAACGTTAGTCGTCGGGATGGAGATGTACCACCAATCATCAATGACACTGACAATGACGTTTATTTTCGCATCAATACAGTGATTCATATGAAAGATTAATACGAGTGATTGATTAAAGTGGGTGCATCCACGTTAAGCGGTGCTATAGATGCCAGACCTCAATATACATTGTACAAGCTCTCTTATATCTATTTACAGTAAACATTCACTTACTTCTCTAAGGGCATGTTTTACTTTTGTGTTATTCCAATTCCTATGACGGACTGATCAACCATTTTTTGATACTTCGCCTACCGTGAGTCCTTGAGCATGCTTAAAAAAGTCAGAAATCTGCACTTCAATAACATCCTCCAAAGGCCCTTAAGGCAAAATATAACCCATAACACTACGTTGTTGACCTCTCAAGACACATTTCAAACAAACTTTATATTAAAGAGAGCTTTCTTAGGGATAATGACTTGACAATGTCTCCTCACGAGTTTCGTAGCTTAGAAGTTAGCGATATACTTGTGTAAAACTCGCAATGTTTGTTAGAGCGGTTACTGTGGCTGTTTTGTAAGAGGTAGGAGATGCCATGCATGCTTTGGCTCCAGCAGCAGCACAACGACGCTGATGACACCCTGTTCTTAAAGCTGGAAAGGAGGCTTTCTGCGATGCTAGTCAATACAGTTTTCGGGAAACCTGCCAGCTGCAAACGTGCTAATTGGCAGGAAAAACTCTCCTCAACCTGGTGGTCACAGGACCTCTCAAGCGCCGCCTTCATGCAGGCCCTGGCAATGCCACGCTTCACAATCTTCGAGTGCGCAGACGAAAATGGGAGAAGGCTCTTCTGCGACCTAGGCGCATAACCCCAACAAACATGGTTGTTTGAGAACAAGAGTTCCAAGTCCAAGAAGCGTAGCCTGTTGTCTAAGGGATGCTCAGTGGTCAACTCAAGTGGAATTATTTCCGTGAGGAATATCTCAAAAATTCCAGCAGCAGGCTGTACGTCACGAGGGTTAGTGCAATAAAAAAGGCCGCGTATCTGCGTGCTTCGCTGAAAATGTCTGTAAAGACGATAGAAGAGGCTGTGTGAGATATGGACCACGTACCGCATGAGTGCTGTGTTGCGTGCTGGTACCGGCGCAGCAGCAGGCGAAGACCGCGGTGACCAACGCGACCGCGGGGACGCCAGCCAGCCCGAAAACGCGGTTTGGCGCGAAGTGCTGAAGCAGAGAAACGCCGCACTAACGAGTCTCTCCACACACTCTTTTATTTACACGTCGCCTGGGTAAAACAGGAACGCCAGAGCGGCGCCCACAACCGGCAGCCTGAAGGCCGCCCACAACGCTGCTTTTTCATTTTTAAATATTTTTTTCACCTTCTTGGCCTCTCAAAACTAACGTTTTTCAACACCAACCCATGGCATTCGTACGGCAACAGAACCGAAACCGAAACACAAGAATGAGCTCGTGCGAAGGGCACGGAGGAAGGCAAATTTCAGCGCAGTCGCTTTTCAGTTTGTTGAAACAGCGCTCACTAGACGACGACGAAGTAAAAGAAGGCACAGGACAGGCGCTGCCTGTCCTGTGCCTTGTTTTACTTCGTCGTCGTCTAGTGAGCGCTGTTTCAACAAAGATGAACGCATACCAACTCGCTCAAGCTTCCATTCTTATGCATTTTCAGCGAGCTTAAGAAACATGGTCCTTAGTATGTAGCATTTTCATTAAAGGAACACGCCACCTAATACTTACCTAGTGATGTTGCACCTCAGATATGCTGATATTTACTTTTTGATCGACAACGTTCACAAGTTGAACGCCGTACCAGTTCAAAGGCTGGCCCTTGGGCAAAAGCTTATCGAGGGACGTGAAAACTAGACAGAAAGACAGACAGACCAAAAATTTCTGCGTTTATTCCCCAAACGTCTTTAAAAGGATTGCATATAACGCTAGTCTGTCTACTTTAAGAACTCTAAAATTTGTCGAGCCAATGAGTGAAAGAAAAGCTTCCAAAACATGCATTCTGAAAAAAATTTGTCTTCACAATGAAACCGTATCCGTCAATGCAATTACTAACTTCGGCACACACATCATTCTGATGCAACGAGTAGTATAAGTCCTTGATGTCGACTGAAAAGGCACCCACACCCACTGGGCAGTCATCTCGGAGATAGGCAGAAACAGTACCTGGGCTCCTTATGAGGTAGGGGTCGTCGATGTCAAGTAGGCACAAGAACGTTTGCAGGAACGCACCAACTTCTCGCTGCCAGGTACCGCGCTCGTAAACGATGGCCCGGAACGGGCAAAGTTTCTCTGTCAGTCTTGGCGCTGAAAAAAACTGAAAGGCTGGTTCCTTTGCAGGCCTTCACGGATGATGCCAATTTGGAAAGTCCAGCTCTTTCGCACAGCTGAAACTGCCCTAGTTTTCACTTTCGTGAGGACCACTCCTTTGCTTCGTGGAAGTTGCTGTTAATGGCCGCTTCTGCCTTTTCCTTGTACACACCACGAGGCACCACGACGAATCCTCCCTCTTTATCAGACAGGAGCAGCTTCAGGCCGGCATCCCTAAGGAAAGCAACCGCTGAGCGGAGCTTAACCGTATTGCCTTTCTTAACCCGCTGAGGCAGGCAGTCCACTCCTTCCCTGATGCACCGGTCCACTTCATCCGTCTTTGCTTTACCAGCAGCTGTTCTGACGAGGCTGAGTAGTTCCGTCTTGTCCAAATCAGGGTGCTCACAGAATTTTGGCCCGAGTTTGAGAAGATCAGCCACGTTCTTCGGAACTGAGGCATCTTCGAGAACCTTGACATCTTTACCTTGCTCTGAATTCTGACGTCTACTCCTAGAGCAGACGAACGACCAGGTTGCCCCGAAGGAAGTCAGCAGTCTGAGACGCCAATCGCAAGTCTCAAACACCTTCTTTGGGCACTGGGTGAAGACATTTCACTGTAGTTCACAATCTGCAGGCAGTCCGTGAAGAAGCGAACCTGTTGGAATGCCTCTGATCGCAAAATGCGGCACATTCTTTTGACATGGCCTTCTGAAGGCATCAGAGCCCCGAAAAGACAGGTAACTTCAGGCGGCAGGTAGGAATGCTTGAGCGAGTAAGTGTAGAGGCGAGCTCTACAATTTGCAGTGGCGAGCAGGCTTATGCAGACGAATGACGAATAGTAAGCACGAGAAAGGCGTGAACGAAGAAAAAGAGCCCGTTGTAGTTGAAATGAACTGCAGTAGGGTACGAATTTGGGCAGGTTGGTGCATGACTTCAAGTAGAAAACAGCGCTGCGAGACGGGACAAAGAAAGGGCACAAACACGGCGCTGACTATCAACCAAATGTGCTTTATTCCACCAGTCCGCATATTTATACTCCACCATGACTGAAGAAAGCATAACAAAAAAGCAGAAAAAGCCCGGTCAGCATGCGCAAGGGCAAGAAATTCTTAACTCGACAGACATGATATCTCCTTCGGAAGCAGTGAAATCGAGGGGAGGCTCAACACATGCCTCGCCGCCTTTAGAAATGTGATACGCTTCAGAAACGAGACGCGTTCGGTCATAGTACTTTGATAGGAAACTCAAATTGGAGATCACAACCCAGTATGCATATTCATTGACCGCGTAATACAAAACCCTAAGAAAAACACATGATCAAATTGGAGATGACAACCCAGTATGCATATTCATTGACGGCGTATTACAAAACCCTAATAAAAACACAACAATCGTATCCCAGGACATCAATGAACGTACTATAGCAGCTTTCTAAATACAGTTACAACAATTAAATTGGGAGGACGTATTTAAGGAAAGTGATGTCGACAGAGCATATAATACCTTCATTGAGAAGTTCCTTGTAGCATATCAGAAACATTTCACAAAAAAAAAAAAAAACAATTTAAGCCGAAATCATTCCGCAAACCATGGATAACAAGAGAGCTGTTGAAGAAAATTAAGAAACGCGAAAAATTGTACGCTAGGTTCATCAAAACTCGTGATCCTGAGGACCTTGAGGAATTCAAGGTGTACAGGAATAGATTAAACAAGGAAATAAGAAAAACGAGAGATAACTACTTTCTGGAATCCTTTTCATTTTGTGAAGGGAACTCGAAAAAAGTCTGGAGGAACCTTAATAATATCATGGAGCGTACCCAAACAGCAGAACCCATAGAAAAAATTAATGTAGACGGCCACTTATTATCTGGTACTGACATGGTGAACGCGTTTAACGATTACTTCCTTAACAGAGAAACGCAACCGCACATGAGCCCTGGAACCACCTCTCTTTGTCCTCAATCGCAAATACAATATTCTTTCACCCAACTAACGTTGATGAGATCTGCACAGTATTCATGGCAATGAAAAATTCTAAAAGCTGCGATTCAGATGGCGTACAGATCCGTCCAATTAAACATGTTATTCATGACATAGCGCCTGTTCTAGTACACATCTATAACACAGCTATTACTGCAGGTATCTTCCCATCGAAAATGAAGAGTGCCAAAGTCCCACCAATATATAACAAGGCTGACAGGCTCAACATTCAAAACTATCGCCCTATATCAATTTTACCGCATTCTTCCAAAGGTCTCGAAAAATTCATTTTAGCCCAAATGTCATCATTTTGTGAAAAACGTCGTATTATCACGAAAGCTCAATATGGATTTCAAAAAAAGAAGTCCACGCAATTAGCACTTTTAGATCAGAAAGATCACATACTAGGAAAGCTCGCGACATATCAACCACGATATATTATTAGGAAAGCTCGGCCTACGGCATCAGGGGTATTCCACTACAGTTCATTAAGTCCTATTTACATCAAAGACGGCAATATGTACAAATAAATAACTTCAAGTCATCAACTGGTAATATAAAAACAGGTGTTCCTCAAGGTAGTATCCTAGGTCCCATGCTTCTCAAATTTATATGTAAATGAAGTTGTTCTAATCTACAACAACGCTAAATATATCATATATGCAGACGACACGAGTGTCTTCATTTCATCTCCATGTTACACTACACTAATGAAGAGCGCCAATGAGTTTCTCCGGAACATGGTGACTTGGTCAGCAAGAAATCATCTAAAAATAAATTGTGATAAAACCAAGCGGTAATTTTTCACGCCAAAGGAACCAAAAATTCCACACATTCACACCCTCGTGATGAACAACAGAAACACAGAAATAGTTAATGAAATCAAAGTATTAGGAACCTATTTTTCCAGCACATTAAACAGGGATCAACATATAGCCGTATCACAGGAATGCTTAATAGGAATAGATATCGTCTACCCACATCTGTAAAACTAATAATCTATCACTCGCTATTTGCAACTCACATCAACTATGCACACCTCGTGTGGGGCACCACAACTGAAACTAACCTTAAGATAATACATCTATTACAGAAGAAGATAATACGTATTATAGCAAATGTATCATACCAACATCACACTGAGCACCTCTTCATGCAGTACAACATCCCCACTATCTATTCCTTATACAATCGTTTCCTGCTTCGCGTATGGCACTCCAATATAAACTTGGAAAATAGCGTATTCAACGAAATAGCCTGTCTACATAAAAATACAACTACCTATACCACCCGTTACGGTGAACTATGGTTTGTACCAATATCAAGAACAAATTATGGCCTGCAAATGATAAAAAATAGATTACCCAGATTGCTGAATGCACTTGAAAATGCTGGATTTCTAACCTCAAACATAACACGGTCTCAACTAGTATCGCTGATGCAGTCACTTTCATAGATTTCTTTTTTTTGTTGGACATTTTTTCTTGAACACTTGTTGGACATGTTTGTTGAGCACTTCTGTTGAAATGTCGGACATTTTTTGTAGAACATTTTTCCTGTTGTTCAAAGTTACCGCAAACTGTAAGAAGTGTATACTGTAAGAATTGTGTTACCATGTTGTCAAATCACATTGTACAATAATCTATTCCTTCCTTACCTGTACTAATAACTGCGTACTTTACATTGTTTTGTAATTTTCTGCTTGATGGTGTAATTGATGTCGTTCACTGTAGATGCAATCCTGGTTTAAATACTCAATCACGTCGCATATGCCATTTCCGCCACCTGCTGCCACCATATAGCACCAGGGGCTAAGGGCTTCTCAAGCTGCCTATAGCAGCTTTTATCTTAGCCCCTGCCATTGTGTAATGATGTTTACAACGGAAGCAAATAAACAAAGAAAGAAAAGATGGCTGGCAGCCGCATTCATTGCAATGAATGAACAGTTGGCTGTCTCTTGCTTGTTTAGAGACCTGTAGCAGCCACTGTAGCAGCCGCTGCTTTATGTTTCGATGAGGGGGTATAATTAATTAGTGATAATTATATTTGTAACTTGACAAGTACTCACTTAATTAACAAAATGCCAATGGGGCATATGAAGGCTTGTTCAAGTGACATCCAAGTGCGTTATTTTCCAAACGTACTAATTGCGCTCTCATTTTTTCCGGGTGATAAATAAAGCCCGCGGAATCAATAAAAGTGATACGTGACAAGACTGTTGCGCGCATAAAAGCTGCGCCCTCAAACAGGCTCATTGTGCGGTAGCCAGTATGAAGTAGTAGTAGTAGGAGCAGTAGTAAAACTTTATTGTGTACAGAAACCAGACAGGCTAGAACCCCAGTGCTCCGCATGGAATATGGGGGTGGAAAGCGTAGTCTGTCCGGCAGGGTGGTGCCGCTATTCCAAGGCCCCATGGCACGAGTCATCCGTTCAGCTCTTTGGAACAGTCGTAGCTGATCTTTCAGGGCCGGATAGACAGCCCAGCCCTGAAATTTTCTCTATAGAAGTTTTCTCTATAGAAATTTCTCTATGAAATTTTCTCTATAGTATGTTAGAATCATAGCGTAACAAAGGTCTAGGTCGGTAGGGTCCTCTTTTGCAGAGTAGGTGGTGGCTTGGTGATGTGTAAAGCCGCGAGCCGCCACCTCCGCATGCAGGTTCCTAGTAACGGAATCGTGCCCCGGTTCCGAGGTCACAGTCTGGACGTATTTCATATTGGGGTCCCATTCAGTCTCAAGCAATATTCGGAGCGCCTGTGCCCCAATTTCGCCCTTTAGATAGTTTCTGTAAGCCTTTCGTGAGTCAGTAAAGATGGTCAATGGAGCGTTTTGCGTCCATCCCTCTTTTATTGCAAGGCCTGTGGCGATCTCTTCCGCTTCTGTTGTCGAGGCTCGATCTATTGAAGCACAGGCTGTAGTTTTCCCTCTAAGGTCTGTGACTGCAGACACAGCCTTTCTTGCATCGGTCTGATAAGGCGCAGAATCAATGAATCGCGCCGTGTTCATATATTTTGTGATTGTATTCCGCCCTGGCCTTTCATCTCCCAGCATGCAGAGTAGGATCCATGTTCTTTGGTATTGGCGATACCGTGTACCATTGTCTAAGTTAGTTTGATACCTCTTTAGTTTCTTGATGTTTTGTATAATGCATCGCGCCCTAGTTTCGTTACGACTGCTCTGCCAGCTGGAGTCTGGAGAAGGCGATTTCTTGTGATTGTAGCTGTGCCTCAATTAGTTCTTCAATTGTGTTATGAAGACCAAACGCCAATAGCTCGTCGTTTGAAGTATTCCGCGGTAATCTTAGGGCTGTCATGTAGACCATTCTTATTATTTTGTTTGCTTTTTTCTTTCTCTTCCCTGTTCATATTATTATACAGAAGTGAGCATGTAATACGACTGATGACGATACTTTTGACCAGTCGGAGGGTATCTTGTTCTCTCATGCCCTTACAGTTGTATGTTATGAGCGAGATCATGCGTTAGATCTGCCGTGAGCTGTTTTGAGTTTATTTAGTGTGCGCAGACATCTCTGTTTAGCTTCAGCCACATAGCTAGTATTGTCGTGGTATCTTTCTCCGGAATGATATTAAATGTGAAGCATTTCTTAGCGAACCTCAGGTGTTTTGGGCGTTTCTATCTGCGTATCTGTCTATCTGTCAATCTAGCCGCCTACGTCTGGGCGCTCTCCTGGTCGTCTCCATAGGATGTAATATACCAAAATTTGCATAGCAGGGAATCAGTGTATGACGACCACGATTCACTGGTTATGACACTAGTAACGCAAAATACCTATCGCGTACGTCATGAAACCCTTTCTCTCAGTCACGTGTGGCACATACCCGTACACCAGAGTTCATGTTATGCGGGTATGTGCCACAGGTGATAACAGTCTCAGTCAACGCAATAACCGCGAACATACACACTGACACGGAACGAAAGATGATAATAATAGTAACTGTTGGGGTTTTACGTCCCGAAACCACGATACTGATTATGAGAGACGCCGTAGTGAAGGGATACGAAAATTTTAACCATCTGGAATTCGTTCACGTGCACTGACATCGCACACTACACGGGACTCTAGCATTTTCGCCTACATCGAATGCGACCTCCATGGCCGGGTTCGAACCCTCGACCTTCGGGTCAGCAGCTGAGCACCCTAACTGCTACACCACAGCAGCCGATGCAAGAAACGTTAGGCAGCTGAAGACAAAGCACCCCTGGAAGACACTGGGCTACCATTCACTTGTCCACGTCTTTTTGCGTAATCCCACGTCGATTACGCAAAAACTGGGGTCATGCTTCCTGAAATAAGTCCGCCTAAAAGACCATGTCCTTCACGACTACCGGTAACTTCAGCATTGATTTATCAAACCCAACAAGGCCTGGTTCATAGACGGCATGAAAGACGGCTTGGATGTGGACAGGGCTTCAGAAGACCTCGGTGCCACGTGCAGGACAGGAGGTATATCATAGATCATTTCTTCGTAAAAGCCATCCGCGGTTTCCACCAGCTCTACTATACCTCGCACTTCACTACACTTGACCGTTGGTAGCAGCGATCACGAACGGATCCGATAACAATTCCTGTCCAGCTGATGAATGCTCACTGATCACGATTATGATGAGCCCCTTATTCAGAACTGTGCAAGAACCCCTTCTACACATTCACACTGTTTTGTGAAACGTGGTGCGTTCTCCATCATACGGATAAGTTAAGGCGATAACAACTGTAACGCAATCTAACAACTGCAACTGCGACTGTAACGTCACGTGCAGTGCGCATCGCGTGCACACACGCTGTGTATTATCTAGGGACACTTTTTAAATAAATAGTTTCGAGTAACGCCTGTCCGTGCTCTTGGCCCTTCTTGTCTATCGATCGCATCTAGTATTGCAGAATATAGCCTACATTCACTTACTGCGTCTGTGTTGGTAACACCTATGTGCTGTGGTATCGTTAAGCACTTAAAACTGTTTATCCTTCTATTCAAGATATGCGCTATACAATTTGCGCATTTCTCTAGTGCCATTCCGTAACGTTTCGCTCAATGTGAAAAATTGAAACACAGTCACCTTCCTGCGCATGCTTCACATAACATCGATTCCCACGGTACGTGGGACCTGCCAATTTTTTTTTCTTCTAGCCTGGCTTCCAGCTTTAGACTCGGGTCCGTCCTTTGTGCTTTTCTGTTTGCGAAGCGAATAAGTTCAGACATTTCCGCTGAGCATTGAAGTCCCCGTATCCTTGTGTACGCTTCTATGCTTCTAGCTAGCTGGTGTAATCTACCTTCTTTCTCCGCTAGGCTGCCTGTAGTTGTCCATGCAGTGATGTCATCTGACATCACAGTATAGACACCACATCTGTGATGTGTATGGCATGCTGCCGGGCGCCACTCAATGCGAAGCTCTTGTTTACCAAATGGAAGCGCACTGATCTATCTATCTATCTATCTATCTATCTATCTATCTATCTATCTATCTATCTATCTATCTATCTATCTATCTATCTATCTATCTATCTATCTATCTATCTATCTATCTATCTATCTATCCTATCTATCTATCTATCTATCTATCTATCTACTATCTATCTACTATCTATCTTATCTATCTATCTATCTATCTATCTTGCCACTCACGTTTTGCTGCTTTCATTATTTCGTTGACTTATACCAAAACAGGAGTATACCACGAACATTAATTATAGTCTGATATCATGACACGCGTGTCATATGTACTACGTCATCACATACATGAGAAGCAGCTGTCTTGATGTCATGCTGGCTTTTTATTTGACTAGCAACCACACCACTCCACTGAGTCCTCGTGGTCTTTCCTTACAACCGCGAAATTTTCATTAGTTGGGTAGAGGCGCCTTCGCGCAGAAGTGGTGCATGTATAAGGTGGTCACTGTATGCAGCCCTCCTTACACTGACGATGCTGCGCAGCTCAAAACTTTGCAACAAAAGCGTGGGCTTAAGCAAAGTGCTGAATATAGTTTCGAAATAGTATTTACTCTTTTATGAGAGAGCTGTGCGGCAGCTGTCCTTTACATTCAACTGTATCATACTATCATTGGAGCCACTGACAGGGGTATACTTAATCCTTACTCCTCTTCTACCGGCCCATAGTTTCACAGGCTCAGAGCATTCCGGCTTCCCGCTAACTACAGTAGTTGGTTACATGTTGAAACCTATACTGATAACGGCATGAAACAAACTAACCTTCCCAGCAAAGCATTGCCTCTTCTAGTACTGCGCCTTACACTATCCTGACCCAGAAAGAATATTTCGTCCTTTTCTTCTCACTAAGCAGTATGGATTACAGCGAAAAAGCAGGGACCTATCTCCGCATTAGGAATCACAACTGTCCGACTACGGGCGGGCTAATAATGGAAGATGCAAAAGAAATAAGGAGGAGCCTTGACGTCCTTCTCTGTAAATTCCTCGGGTGAAACACGAAGCCGGTCATATTGACTGAGTGCATATGCTCCAGACCGTTTACCTTTATGCATATTAATTATCAGACCTACTCTTCTACTTCCGTATCCAGTTCAGTAATCATGAGCTGTAATTCGTCTCCCGCGTTACTCATCAATGCAATGTCGATCAGCGAATCGCAGGTTACTGAGATACTCTCCATTAACTCTTATCCCTAACTCTTCCAATCTAGGGTCCCTGAAAACCTCCTGTAAACACGCGGTGAATAGCATTGGAGAGATCGTGTCTCCCTGCCGTACGCCCTTCTTTATTGGGATTCTGTCGCTTTCTTTATGAAGGACTATAGTGGCTGTGGATCCGCTGTAGATTTCTTCCATTATGTTTATATAGGCTTCGTCGACGCCTTGATTCCGCAGTGCCTGCATAACTGCTGATGTCTCCACCGAATCAAATGCCTTCTCGTAATCTATGAAGGCTATGTATAGGGGTTGGTTGTATTCCGCGCATTCTTGGCAGAGAACAGCGCTTGCGATAGGTGGTGAGGCACTAGGAAGTTGTAAAGGAGTACTTCTACTTAGGACAGGTAGTAACCGCGGAGCCGAACCATGAGAGTGAAATACTAGAAAGAATAAGGATGGGTTGGGGCTCATTCGGCAAGCATTATCAAATCATGAACTGGTAATCTACCACTATCCCTCAAGAGGAAGGTATATAACAGCTGTATCTTACCGGGCACTTACCTACGGAGCAGAAATACTGGAGACTTACAAAGAGGGTTGAACTTAAATTGAGGACGACGCAGCGAAGCGATGGAAAGGAAAATGATAGGTGTAACCTTAAGAGACAGGAAAAGAGCAGAGTGGGTCAGGGAACAAACTGGGGGTTAAGGACATCATAGTTGAAATCAAGAAGAAGAATGGATATGGGCCGGGCACGTAGCACGTCGGCAGGATAACCGGTGGTCATTAAGGGTAACTGAACTGGATTCCAAGAGATGGCAAACGCGTGAGTGGGAGACAGAAAATTAGGTGGGTAGATGAGATTAAGAAGTTTGTAGGTATAACGTGGCAGCAGAAAAGCACAGGACCGGGTTGACTGGCGGAACATGGGAGAGGCCTTTGCCCTGCAGTGGACGTAGACAGGCTGATGACTGATGATGATGATGATGACGACGATTCTCCACCCTTGTTTACGTGCGAACAGCGCCGTAGAAGGCACGTCTCTCTCTCCGGCTCGAAAACCACGTGGGCTGCGCGGCGCCGTGGCGATCCGAAACCAATAGAACGGAATTCAACACGCTGTGCCACCCTGATGTTACGGTCATTTTTAGTCACGCGAGTAGTTCATGATGTTACATGATTCTAGTTACGTGCAAGTTATTCATTTACTTTTATTTATATTCAGTATACTGTCAACCCCTAATGGGGTTTCTACATGGGGGGGGACACTTAAAGCCGACGGGACAAGAAATCACGATACAGAAATTTCACATGTGCAAATGTAGGTACAGTTTATACATAGGTGTCTGGACATAGATGAGTATCTAGTAACATACATGCCAAACGTAGAAAATTTGCATAGGCTACACACATAGTTGAGCACCAAACAAGCAGTAAATTATTTAGAAAGCAGTCTTACAAAGCAAAGCATCTAGCACCCGTGTGTCATCCATTCGTCAGGCCGATGTTCTAATGTAAAACTCGGCAAGTTCTAAAAATATTTAGACTATCGTTTGCAACGCAGTTCAGCCGTTCAGCGCGTTCCACTCACGCACTGTTAACGGAAAAAAAGGAATAGTATGAAGTGTTCTCCATGCAAATAAATTCATCAAGAGTGAGTGGGTGTCTGTGTCGGATGATCATAGATTAACGTATATTGATCTGGTCTGAGGCTTTAATCATGAATGAATTGTGCAAAAGTAAGTAAAGAAACTTAAGGCGGCGAAGCTTCGATCTGCTGGATAAAGGGTCGAGCCCTGCGCGTCGCAATAGTGCAGTAGGTGAATCTGTGCGTCGGTGTCCGTTGTCAACAAATTCAACAGCTTTACGATGCACACATTTCAGTGCAGATACGCAGGTATATGTGTACCGGAAGCAGACAATGTTTGCACACTCTAATATCGGACGTATATGTGAAACATACGCCAGAAGCTATACCTCTGGTGGCGAGTTATTCAAGGCACGTTTAAGAAAGAAGAGCTTCTTGGTGACATTTTTTTTGCTGTATGCTGAACTTGCATTTTCCAATTCAAATCGGATGTGAAATTGATACCCAGATATCGGTATTCGTAAAGAGAATGCAGTGCAGCGCTGTCGGAAGCATATGTGAATTCGAGTGGAAATTCTTTCTTGGTAACGGACATAGAGACTTTTCTTTGTTAACGATCATGTTGTAATCGTGACACCACTGAAACACATTGTTTAAGGCGCTGTTGAGTTTACTTTGGACTTCGTGGTAGAGCGAGCAGTTATCTGAGAATATTCTCATTTTGAGTTCACATTGGTTAGCTATATCATTAACAAAGAGCAAAAATAAAAGTGCTGCCAGCACGGATGCCTGGGGAACACCTGATAGTACGGGAATAATATCGGAGGTGTGTCCATCAAGTTGGACAAATTGGTAGCGATCCATCCAAATATTTCGCGATCCATTTCTTGACAGGTTCATTGCAAATAAATATTCAAGTTTGTAGATCAATTTCCAGTGTGATACACCGTCTAACGCTCTGGAAAGGTCAAGGAAAATTATGTCAAGTTGAGACTGATTGTTGATACCCTGCGAAATAGCATGTACAAATTCTACAAGCTGCGTTACTGTGGATAATCCGCTTCTAAAGTCGTGCTGCCAAGGATGGAATGATGGATTAGTTCATTATCCTCAACGTATTGAATTAGAAAATATGCTCAAGAATTTTGCCGCATGTGCATGTTAGAGAGATAGGCCGGCAGTTGTTCGGGGATTTTTCATGCCCTGATTTGTGTACGGAAATTATCTTGGGATTTTCCAATCAGAGATATATTGACATTCTTCGATCGACTTCTGGTATGAGAAAAATATATTTACTACAAGCCTGAGCGTAACGTTTCAAAAAAAATCATTAGGAATGTCATCCGGACCTCTGTCTTTCTTCCGGCAAAATTTAGAAAGCATAGATACACTCCCGCCTCAGAAATGAAGTCACGTTACGCGATTTTAGTCACGTGAGTGCTGTTTCATTTTAGTCACGTCAACAGATGTTTAGTGATTTTTGTCACGTGAGTGTTATTAACGTGATGCGTCCGCACTAATGGTACCAAGCCGAGGGGAGTGCGGAGCTCGACGGCCCTATTTGCTTCTGTTTTGTCCTTCTTTCTTGTGTTCTTTCATCTCCCTCTTTATTCTACCTGTTTATCTCTGTTTATTCTCCCTGTTTTCATCTGCTCTGTCTTTTTGTGACTGTATATTTCTAGTAATTTTCTCTATGTACTTCTTTGTCTTCTCGCTCTTTCTATCTTTCCTCCGTCTTGCCCTTGTTTCTTTCTCCCTCTCTCTATTTATCGCTTCCTTTTTCTTTCTATCTGCTTCCTCTCCCTTTATATTCTATCTCTATCTCACTTTCTCTTTTCTCTTTTTTCTCTTTATTTCTCTCTCTTTCCCTCTTTTCTCTATGCTATGCTTCTTTACTCTCCCCCCTCCTCCTTTCTCTCCTCATCACCCTCCCATGTATGCTCTCACACACACTTCCCTTTCCCGCGAACTTGCCATACTATATTATACATGTCTATGCTATGCTCTGCTAGCGTGCCCGGAAGGCCGAGTGGTTACGACGCCCGCCTTCGGATCGTGGGTACGCGGGTTTGAAGGCCGCCAGCTGATCAGAATTTTTTTCGCCATTGATTTTTTCTATTTCTTTATATCTTTCTTTCTGTCTCTCTCTTTCTTTCTCTCTTTCTTTTTTTCTCTCTCTCTCTGCACTCGTTCTCTCCTCTCACCCGTCACGCTTATTGAAGGCCACGCCGGAGAAATTGCCGCACTTGTTTTGGGAGCGAAGCACCGGTTGAAAAGGACGAAGCGAGCGCGTAGCGGTTCATGACGATGAGAATAATTGTTCGTACCACTCCGCGCAACGAAAAGCTTAAAGAGCTCTGCTCCTAAAAAGCGCAGCGGCGTGAGCATTGTGCAACCTGTGACCTTGTATACGGTGCAAGTGGGCGAATGACACTTGATCGTGTGAGCTCTAATGCCGAGAGCCCACTGCTAGGAGCGAGCATCGTAAGCAAAACAGGAGAAGTTTCTTACGCTCAAACAAGTTGTTGCCGTAAGCATATAGAACACGAAACTATATATATGATGTCCTGATTACGTCTTGTGATGCACAAATATTTCGTCCGCATTCACAAGGAGGAACACTGCACATGTGTCACTGATCTGCAAGGCGTTCGTCGTGTACAGTGGTTCCGTAGTGTCATGTTGCCCGAGCATGATTTCGCTGAGCACTTCAACTCCTTCATCTGCTTCATCCACATTTGCCTAACAAGGCTGGAAGGCGAAAATCATATCGCCCTTCTCAGGCGATTGTATTGCATCCTCCTCCCCCCCCCCCCGAAATCCTTTTACACCCAACGCGGTTCTGCACTGCTTCCCTGATGGGAGGAACTGGACGCTTTCTGCACCTCACGAGGTTGTGCAGTGCCTCCGGGATCGGCCTATCTTTGACTAAGCGACGATATCATCATGTGATGCGGTCAGCAATTTTGGCGATCTCTGACGTCATTACGACGTCATAGGGTGACATCAACACATAGTGACGATATTTCGCATCCCACGTGTTGATGCCGACGGTAACTTTTCGAGTTTGATGAGGTATCCAAGGTTTTCCCTTCAATAAACCGGAACGAAACTCACGGAGACCGAAAGTGCTGGAACTGTGAAGTCCACAGAGAGATCTTGTCGGAGCTTCGGTTGTGGAATAATGCGATGGAGGTTTTGAAACCGCAATTTTAAGAACGATTGACTAACCACTCCTAATTCTTTTTACACACCGACCTTATCGAGTGGGGAAAGGTAACGTGACAAATGCAAAATAAGATTTCTTCCCAACAAGCAGCTACTCGGACACAAAATAGGTGCCGCATAGCTGTATGGACTCAGTTCTCTGGTTGCGAAGTTTAACCCATTTAACGACTCATGTGTGTTCGAGGGGCTAATCTGAAAGGGAGTTGTACTTTACCTCCCGCCGTACGCTTTGCGCATCGAGGGGCTCAGCAAAATCAGTTGCCTTTCATGTTTTTTTTTGTTTTCTTTTAGGAGCTGACTCGCCAGGTTGTTAAGCTAAGGTGAAGTCCCGCGCCGTACGCGTAACCTTAGTTCCAGAGGTGACCGCTGCAGGCGCAGCTCTCGCGGAAGAGATGTCTTCCTCTTCTTCTTCGAGCGCCTTGATGATGATATTAACGCAGGCAAATCCACATATAGCGCAGCGAGCTGCAGCATGCACACGCTCGCGCGAAAGAGAAGTCTTCTTCCTCTTATTCTTCGAGCGCCTTGATGATTATATTAACTCAGGCAAAATCACATATAGCATAGCCAACGGTAGCATGCGGCGCTCGCTCCAATTCGGCAGTTTTATTCGTTCTTTCTTTCTCTTTTTTTTTTTGTTCTCTCTGTCTTTGTGTGCCTTTTTTGTCTCTGTGTATTTCTGTTTTTTTTTCGTTCCCTCTATTTCATTCTCTTTCTCGGTCTCCTTATCTTCTTCTTCGTTGCCTTTCTTTCTCACTCTCTATGTATTTCTCGCATCCTCCTCCTTTCTACCTCTCTCTCGCGCTCTATTTCTTTCTCTCTCTTCGTTTCATTTTCTCTCTTTCTCTCTTTTCATTCTCTTTCTGCCTTTCGTTCTCTCTTTCGTCAAATACGTCATCGACAGTTTTAACGTCAGAGAAGGACGCTGTACAAGCACTACTGCGCTTCGTGCGATCCTCAGGCCTTTTTGGACGACTGTATCGAGTGTTTTCTGTGTCTTTTTCGTCTGTGCGAGTGCAGTTTTTTTTTTCATTTTAACACGAAAGTATTCCATGGCGGTGTCCACCAAGATTTCACTGATGATGTTTCCGTGAAAGAAATGACGTTGGTAAAATTCACACGAACAGAAGACAAACAAAAAATTATGAGAAAAACTTGCGCTGGCTAAGATGACCTGGGAGTCGAACCCACGACACCTAGGTCGGTGGCGATAGGTCCCTGGCACTCTACCCACTTCGCTAACCACACTTTTTTTTCTTTCATGGTATTTATCACACTTAGTATTACTGTGCACAATTATAGCACAAATAAAGCAAGCTAAAGTACAATCACATAGCGACAATATGCGCTCAAGCGTTACTAAGTGCACACTCGATGGCTAACACAACCTGCAGTAGAACGGTGAGAGTTCTTCACATCGTGTTATACTGGAAAGGTGGTGAGGCCGAGCACCTCACCAAGAGGGGGTAGCAGTCCGGTCTAAAGTCCAGGTCGTCATAAATGTCCTTTAGCTGAATAGTCATGCGAATGAAGTGCATGCTTGAAGAAATGGTGGGTAATCCGTAATCCGTTCATTCTTGCAGGTTACACTTGTTGATTGCTTGCCAGACGTAGTTGTGTCATCAAACTTCTCCGAGCGCCCGTGTTTGTGGGGTTTCATGCAGGAAGTTTACCTCGCAGTTCGGTTGCTTAAAGCTCGCTTTTCCATGGAATACCTGTACACAGTCTCGCGCAAGGTACTATATAAGGATTTACTAACTATGCTCTTCGCGCCTCCGTTGTACCGTTCATTGTACTCCGATCTTTCAGGCCACGATGTGTTGAAACGTGTGCGCAAAATGTGTATTCCTCCTAATTCAAAAACTTTTTTCTATAAACTCCACTCTGAAACACTTCCGGTAAGCACATGGTTGAAAAGAAAAGGTATTTTTGTCTCTTCTGTTAACTGCCGTCTATGTGATGCGCCGGAAACAATAGAACATTGCTTTATTAGCTGCAAAGACGCTATTCTGTTCTGGGATGTCCTTCAGAGAGCACTGAAGAAAAGTTTTGTCGTCAATTCTCACACCATACGTTATCTTATACCAACATCGCTTGATGAAGTGCCATATGATATGTTTTTCCTCATGAGTATGCATAGCTTATGGAAGACACGTATGCAGGACCGTAACGCAGAACCCACTTCGCTAACCACACACATAGACGGGGCTGTACATACGCGCCTAACATACATTACTCATTGTCCCTTTCATAGTGACCTTGGTTGGCGGGGAGCGGTGTCGCCGTCTGTGATCGGTGCAGAGAAGTGCTGCAATAAAACACTTACAAGGCCGACAGCTTCCGCACTTTCAGTTTTCGGTGCGGCGGGAGAAGCGCCTGTGGAAAGCGGGACGCCTTGCCACGTTCACGGCTCAAGCTACGAACTCTGCCCTTCGCGTTCGTGAAGCACTGTGTGGTCTACGCATGAGCACAGGCGTAGGTTACACTGTTACGGCAGTGCGTACACATTGGCGTTCCTCTCCTATATCTAATGAGGACGCTTTTAATTAGTGCACAATAGGCGCCAGTGTTCATTACGTTCCTGTTGATGCCATATTTGCGCGGTATTTGCCATAGGATGTGTCCAGGTGTATGTTAACTATTTCAGCTACCGCAAAGGTTAAATAACGATCATGGATGTTGGTCGTTGGGATGGAGATGTGCCATTACGCGCCAACGTGGGCGCATCGAGGTCAAACGAGATTAAGCTGCCAAACACCAATAGACATTGCGAGAGCTCTCATACATCAATGTACAATTATCAATCAAATATACCCTTGTGAAGACTTGGTTTACATTCGTGCTATGGCGAATTCTATAACGAAGAGATCAACCATGTTCTTTTTTACTTTCCGTTGAACCTGAGCAAGCCACAGCGTGACGCTAATATCGAGTCGGCTCACGAGACAAAGCAATGAGCCAAATCTCATTGGTTTGTCTTGTTGCAAAAAGCAGCCCCGACGTTTCAATAATCACAAAAGAGCCTCCAGCGACCGCTACTCGGAGGAGCCAGGGTACGCGAATGCTACGAATGGAGTGCTACATGAAGGTTATTCTTCATTTAAAAATAAAAGGTGAATTACTTTCTGTGTTAACTATCGGTGTATCGAGCGATCAAAGCGTGGTAGTGCCACTTGGAGCCACGCATGTGTAAACGTTATGCTTAATCCTTATACACTTCTACCTCCTTTGCTTCTCAAACCAATGAAGCAGCTTTGCGCTAAATACACCGTTGGTATTTGTATAGAAGTTGATCCCGATGATGCATGAAAAATCTCTCCGTCAAAACATCGCCTCTTTCGGTAAAGTGGCTTACTAGGTTCCCTAAAAAAAAAACGCCAGGCCTGCGCTGAAACCGCAGCATAGTCACAGCGAAAGCTGGAAGAGCGGCGTTTCTAGAGCGCGTTGTAAGCTATCTTGGGGCTACAATACAAGTACACTAGAAAGGTACCCACTACGCCATAAATCAGTTTTTGTGAAGTTGAGAAGCACCTACTAAGCCATTATTCGTCATTCTGCGGAGAAGCGAGGCACCAGCTACACGTCTGTAAGGCATTATGTTTTACTTTGTTGGCGTGACGACTGATGACGGTGAAGAATTATGGCTCAGCCCTTTGTAATGGGTTGAAAGCTTTAAACGGCCCACCAGTTATGTAATTTGCATTGGGTGACGCCCAGTCGCTATTTCCCTCTCCCGTCATGCTGTATAACATACGGAGAGAGACGGGCGGGGGGGGCGAAGAACTTTACTGAGACCCGAGGAAATGGATCATGCGCTTATGGGCTTCCTTGGCAACCAATACAAGTGCACTTGCGAGGAACCCACTACGCTCTAAATCATTGTAATTTTACTGAGGCCCCGAGGAAATGGATCATGCGCTTATGGGCTTCCTTGGCAACCAATACAAGTGCACTTGCGAGGAACCGACTACGCTATAAATGATTGTAATTTTTCAGAAGTGGGGCAGTGGGCACTGTGACATTTTTCGTCATTCTACGGAGACCCGTGGCACATGCTAAACGCATGTAAGGCATTATGTGCACTTTGTTGATGCTGTGCCTGATGACGATGAAGAATTATGGCAGGGCCCTTTGTAATGGGTCGGAAGCATTCAACAACCTACTCCTTGCGCAATTCGCATTGTGTGACGCCTGGTTACAGAATTCGCGTTGTGCGATGCTTGGTGCTTTATTTTACTCTTCTACCACGCTATATTGCATATGCTAATGCGGTTCCTTCCCGACATGAAGCCTGTATAGGACATTTTTGCAAAGCAGTTTCAAGCACCGGCATGGCTCAGGGGTTGAATACTGGGCTCCCACGCAGAGGGCCCAGGTTCGAACCTCGTTCAATCCTGGAATTTTTTTTTCTTATTTCGTTTTTTTTCTTATTTCGAGCGATACTGGTTACGGACACCGGCGGCGGCAGCGGCGGCGGCGGACAACTACGGCGCCAAAACGGCCGGTGAAATGATCTCATAACAGCTTTCGCTGTAAAAAGAAATTTCTACGTTTCTTTTTTTTCGGACAGAGGAACAGATAACAGGCAGAGTACCAAGTGTCACAATCTCCGCAACTGGTCGCTATTCAAATATATCCAGAAGAGTCAGCGAGAACATATAAAGTACCGAAACCCGTCGCTGCCCTACTTAACTATAATGTCCATACATTAAAAGAAATCTTAATAACCCGTAGGCGCACATACCCACTATATCACACACACCAATAAAGACTAATACAACTACAGTGTGTCGTTCATGCAATGGAGAGAGAGAGAGAATAAAACATTTATTGGCAAACAAGTGGAGTCTGTAGTGGTTGGACCACCTAGTCCGGAAGACCTTTGGCTCTTGCCGCCGTCCGGGCTCGGTCGACCAGTGCTTGTTGCTGCCCTGGGTCATAGCTGGACAGGGTCGCCTCCCACTAGACTAATGTAGGATTATGTTTGGCCGATATATTAGGATTCTGTTGGCACTCCCAGACCATGTGGAATAAGGTGGCCGTCCGGGGACAAACTTTACATTGCGGATTGTACGCCGAGAGATCTATTTTGGACAATATACGATAGGCATGATTTAGCGGGGGAGCATCGAAGTCGACATGTCCGATCGATGCGTTCCACAGTATCCGCAGCCGGTTGAAGCGCGTCGTCCATTTGTCCCATGCTGCCGGTGTTGGTTCATATAGTAACATCATCAGCGTATATTGCGTGCTTGATTCTGGGTATCTCGTTGAGTGCCCTAGAAAGATCCAGTAATGCTATATTAAATAACAGTGGCGAGATTACTGCCCCTTGCGGTGTTCCAGGGTATCCCATTGTGATGGGGGCTGATTTAGCGTCGCCTACTCGTATGATCAGGTGACGGTTGTGCAGGAAGTTGCGCACGTAATTGTATGTACGTTCACCGCTGGCTATTCTAGCCAGGTTGGCCAGGATAGCCGAGTGCCGGATATTATCAAAGGCTTTTTCAAAGTCAATGGCCAGAATGGCACGCTCCTGTTGCGTGGCTCCACTGGGGCGATCAGTTATGTCGTGCTTTAGTTGAAATAGAACATCTTGTGCCGATAAATGCGCTCTAAAGCCAAACATTGTATTCGGGAAGAGGTCATTAGCTTCCATGTATGCAGTGAGCCTAATGTGGAGTGCCTTCTCCATTACCTTGCCTGCACAAGAGGTCAAGGAAATGGGACGAAGGTTGTCAATATTGATTGGCTTTCCGTGTTTGGGAATAAAGGTAATCTCGGCCGATTTCCATTCCTGAGGAAGGATACCCCCTACCCAATACTTATTAATCAGATCAGTAAAAATATTGAGCATGTCGTCACTTAAGTTGGCCATAAGGGTGGTAGTAATTTGCTCTGGACCTGGAGCCGTTCCACGACGCATCATATCAATTGCCGCTCTAATTTCCGCAGCCGTGAAGTCTCGGTCCATTTCCGGGTTTGCGAGTCCGCTGTAATCGGGGACGTGGTCAGCGCTCACAGAGGTATTGATCTATTTGTCCTCCAGATTCCGAAAGAGTTGAGCAGTGTCTCCTGCATAAGCATGGATTGCCCGCTGAAGGTTTCGACGGACGGCTCCACGCGATTGGTCCGGGTCTATGAGATACCTGAGTAAATGCCAGGCTGATTTAGTGTGTAATGTGCCCGTAAGTGCGTCACACTTGGCGAACCAATTTTCTTTCGCAAGTTTGGTAGCATATTCTTCTGCTTATGCTGTGAGCTGCGTGATGCGAAGTCTGAGCTTGCGGTTAAGCCTCTGGCGCTTCCATCGTCTGGTCAGTTGCCGTCTTGCGTACCAGAGATGCAACAGGTACTGATATACTGCTGGGGTGTCCCGGTCGGTTTTGATTGATTTGGTCACTTCCAGCTTGAGCTGCATAAGTGTTCGCGCCCATTCGTCATAAGAATTGGACGGCTGGTGAAACGGAAAGTGTTCTGTCTTGCAAAAGGCTTGCCCATCCACCAGTTGGACTGATTTATTGCGTACTTTATGAAAACCATATGTTATGGTGGTATGGATGAGGTAATGGTCGCTGCCCAGCGCTTCTTGGGAGTTTAGCCATTTTGGATGCGGTGCATTGAGAGTCATGGTAAGGTCTGGACATGTGTCTCGCGATACGCTGTTGCCAATCCGAGTGGGATAGTCCGCGTCCGTGAGCAGCGTGTGCCCTTCTATGGTCATTAGGTTATGTAGCTTGCGCCCTTTGATGTCCTCGATGGCGTAACCCCAATCTGCATGTTTGGCGTCAAAGTCGCCCACCACTAGCAGGGGAGCCCGCACTGCCATGGCTTTAGCCTTGCGGATGACCTCAGTAAACGCATGGTGCCGGTCCGCTGGACGACTGTATATATTTAGAACGTATATTAAATGATAGGATTTGTTGCGCGGCAAAAATTGAATTAATACATATTGTAAGCTAGCAGCCCTGAGGTCGAGGTCGTGTTGGAGAGCAGCATATTGGTTATTTACGAACGTAACCGCCGATGTGCCATCGGCACTAGCGTAAGCCGTGTAAGTGGATAGTTTGGCTGCGTGTTGCCCGACGTCTTGTAAAGCTATTACTTCTGGGGTCGATTCTAAGGTTTTGATATATTGATTCAGCGACGCTGCTTTACGCCGAAAACTGCGACAGTTCCACTGTATTACTGTAAACTATACACCGCGGCTAGCCATCATGTTGCGTGGTGGAGGCGTCGTCGCTGTCTAGATTGGTGTGTAGGGCTGTAGGTGGCATGTCGCGTCACCCTGACAGCTGCTTGACGCCCTTGGTACGCTTGCCTTCGATGAGTTGACTTATCTGACGATTGTATTTTGCTATGATTGATTCCATCTGAGTGATGTACGGTGCTGTAAGTTCGTGAAATCGCTGCGTATTTCTGGCTTCGAGAGCGCTGACGTGACTGAAGATGGATTGCTCTATCGTCTGAGTTATGGTTGCTGTAAAAGCGCTGAATTTCTGCTCCAGAGCCTTGTCCACCATGTCGGCTATTGAGGCCTGTTTCTGCAAAGTCGAGCTGCTGCGTTGGGTGGAACAAACGTCCGATCCTGTCGTCCCGGAAGCTGCCGGGGATATCTCAAAGTCTACGGAAGTTACAGACGCCTGGGGACATTTGATTTATTTGTATAGATTCTTGTCAAATACAGGCAATTTCATGCTTCTGTTGCGCAACTAGCTGCTGCAATTGGGCCAGCGTTCGATTTTGTTTCTCAATAGTGCTTAAAAGCTGTTCGATTATCGGGGATTCTGTATTTTGAGAGCTATTTTGTGTGCCCTTGGAGGCGACCTTTGATGCCCAGCTCACCTGAGCACATGTTGACTTGGGGGGCCGGAGGCGCCGCTGTTGACGTCTGGCCCTGCTGGTTGTGCTGCTGGGCTGGCTGAGGTCCCCTGGACCGTGACCGGGACCGTGATCTGGATCGGGACGCCGCCCGCTTCCCGGATTGTGACCGGGAAGTAGATCTCGCGCGGGTGTCGTTGCCGGCCGCGTTCTGTTCTTCCTGTCCCTTGTCGTCACGAGACGGTGTCCTGCTGTGGCGGGAAATTTAATTGCTTTTCGTGCATAAATTCAAGAGCAAGAGAGAGATCAAGAGGAAGGTCGGGAGGTTAAAGAGATGTTAGAATTCGATATTGCTGCCGTGCAATAAGGTGGCGAAATATGGGTCGAAAAGAGGGTGTACAGAGAGACAAAGAAGCTGCAAGAACGCAGAAAGAAAGGACCAGCCCACACGGCAAGGCTGCTCTGATTACAGTCGGTTAGAAAGACCGGTCCATCGGAAAAAGCGCAGTGGCACTTGCAGTGCTTTCTTCTGCGACTTTGTGTCATGTCGGTGGCGTAGAAATCTCTCTTCCAACAGAGCTCGGTCGCCTAACTTCTCGTGACGCTTTGCAAAGGGGTAGTCACTGTGCACTGTATTGTGGGCGGTCGCAAGAAATATGTGCAATCGTTTTTTAATTGCCTCAATGACCACGCGCTGCGGTGTCGGCCATCTCAATGCGGAATGCAGAGGCGTTGGTAGGCGCAATCCCCAACCGTAGCCTACACAGAAGGGTAGCGTCTATTCGGTGAAGCATCGATGGGACATGTATTCTTAAGGTTGGGTCAAATGAGTGTAATCAGCCATTCTTCAAATGCGGCCACAGTATAGTGCACAGAGACTATTCCTTGCAGGCATTTTACAAGTGGAACGACCGACCTACCTGTGCACGAAATAGTTCTATAAGCCATCAATAGTACTTATGTCGCAGAAGAAGCTCACCCAAGCGATACTGCTCTTATTGAGATTCCCAGGCCTTCCTGAATGACTGTATTTTAAACAGCCTTCCTCTGTGTGCTTGTTGCAGCGGAGCTGTCAGTGAGACACCTGCACGGTCCGTCCAAGTCCACCCACGGACAGAAAAACCACATGATCTCTTTCGAGTGACCGATGACATCAAATAATGAACGCAGCATGACGCATGAAGTCACATATAATGAGAATTTGTTAGTCCTGATCACGTCGTCATGACGTTACTACATGACGTCCCATGATGACATCAGCAATGGACATCGCCGATGGGTCAAAGGTGGGCCGATCCCGGAGGCTCTGCAGAAAACAAGGATAACGGTATTGCTTTCGTACGGGTTTGATCACCTGTGTCGAGTCTAGGCGCGGCGTCGGCATGGCAGTGCGGTGTAAGTATAGCTCAAAACCTCATTAGAGAGTTTTAGTGCCCTGACCGTTGGCTCCCTCCGTTCTTGCGTTGACTTCTGCATTTCATTTCGCCTCTTTTTTCTGCTCCACAGCCACTACCAAAAAGAGTACAAAAAGGTTTTGCGTACGCAAGCACCGCCGGGCCCCAGCACTAGATCTCTCTATGTGAGAACGTCTCAGGATAGAGCGCTTTTGAATAACGCCGACGAAAGCAGAGACGGGAGCGCGCCCGTCAGCTCAGCTGGTCATCCACCTTCACTTAGTAAAATCTCTCAGTTATCTTTTTTTTTGCAACTGTGTCTCTGTGTGTGTCGTTCTTCTCGTTTCTATATCCCTCCAGTATTTTTTTCAGCTGTGTGTATGTGGTTCTCGTCTCTATCTCCTTCTCTCTTTGTCTGTCTAAATCACTGCACCCTATTTCCAACCCCGATTTCCGCACAGCATGGCAAGACAGAAAACAGGATGCAATATCCGTTTGACCTGTTAATCTCGGGCCTTTCTTTCTCTATTCGTATTTTGTGCGTGCGTACGTGTGTGCTTCATCGCCAAGACGCGTCACATATCCCAAACCCATCTTGGAAGCTATAGAAATGCTCTTGGCAATTGAAGATGTTCGCGCATTGCAGTTATCATTACCCCACAATTCCTGATACACGACGTTGACAAGCTCTTGGCTTGAACCACGATGTAACCTCCAAGCGCACACTCCTTTTCTACATATTAATTTGCTTATTTATATATGTTTTATAAATTGCCCCAACGCACTACCTAGGGGAGGACCTTACAAAGGGGGAAGACGCGAGGAAGCATTGCAATATGAACACATGAGCTTGTAGCGTAATTGTTGCAAGCTCAACTATTACTGGGCATCTAATTTTAACGCTCGAAAGTGCCGAAAGCAAATTATTGAGAACATAATTAGCGAATAATAGAGGGCCGCTGCAACACTTCACCAAGTAATCATCAGATGACCACGATCAAGGGAGCCTTATGAATCAAAATCTTTTTTCCGGAAAAAGTGTTTCGAATTCGTGAAGTACAAGCGGAGTACAGGGACTTGCTTCATCTTCCCAGCACTTTTTCCTTGCGTCCAGACGAGCACGCTGGAAGCTACAGAGGAATGGATGACGAGCGAACAGGAAGCTACGTCAGCGTGCACCATGACATTGAGTATTTCAGACAGCGTAGTTGGCTCACATGTTCACGGAAGCCGATACCACATATCGGCAGCCACTTCTGGACAACAGTTCAAACTATATTTAGGAAAGCAATGACCATGCTCGAAACCGTTCGAAAATGGTGAAAGGTATCATTTGGTTCGGTCGATATCAGCTATTGGACAGTAATGACCCACAAAAGCTTCCGAGTCATGTACTTGTCCGCAAACTCACGCATGTGAGTGTAAACGTCCGGAAGGGCAGCCCGGACACGGAGCATGCCACGTCCGGGTGAAGTATGCCAGGTAGACGGACACGTTGATGCTATTATAGACTACCGATATGCAAATGTGTGGATAACTAATGCAGTCATTGCGGGAGGGAGACCGAACAAGGCACTTGCGAGCAGACGAACACATACACCTGTCGCAGAAAGCCACGACATAATGAAAGCAACCCCAGTTGTGTTCCTGTGGAGCTTTACAGAACTCAAAGCCAGTGCCTCCAAAAAGGCTAGGGTCTGATTAGTGCAATAGGTGTTTTAACTTTATAATGTTAGAGCGCACGCTCCAAGAAGGACCGCTTTGTGCCAAAATTACAAAGAAATCACAGCCTTTCACCAACTCATTTTCGAGGACAAAATATCCTTAAGTCAAAGTCATTAATTCAAACACAGCTGGACTTAATTCGGATTGATGACAACATTGTACCCTATGGGTAACCGCCAGGAATCACATTTCTACTTTAGATCGAGAACTTCGTAAAGTGTCTATAGTTAAATCGAGTTTGAATTTTATGTTAAATAAACCGCTTCGTGCTTTGTTCAATACGCCGCATTTCATACGGAACAAAAGAACTTTGACCGATATCTATCTATCTATCTATCTATCTATCTATCTATCTATCTATCTATCTATCTATCTATCTATCTATCTATCTATCTATCTATCTATCTATCTATCTATCTATCTATCTATCTATCTATCTATCGCTCACGTTTTGCAGCTCTCACGATTTCGTTGACTGTTATTCTAAAGCAAGGCATGACATTACATGAGTACACCACGAACATGAATGATAGCTCATGGCATGCATGTCATTTGTACTACGTAATCACATACATGATGAGCCACTGGCTTGATGTCATAGTGGTCATTTGATTGCTTTGCTACAAACCACCCCACTGAATCCAGCTGAAGCCTCGTGTTATTTCCTGATATCTGCGAAGTCTCCATGGGTTGAGTAGAAGTACGTTGGCACACAAGAGATGAAACTTTTACAGTACTACATCCGGTATTATGCGAGGGCATGCAACTCTCCTTACACTGGAAGTGCTCGGCAACTGAGCCTGCGTTTAACCCTTTCAGTCACGGTGTGTAATGTACACATCAACTTCGCGCATCACGCACCGCGTGTTTCTTCATGACCTGAAACATTGTGTGCACATTCGTGCACGCTTCCTGAGTGGACAACTAGTACTGCTGTATATTGCTGCAGATACTTTGCTAGAGACACTACCATGTTCGACGATCGTTCGACGTGCGACGTTCTAGACCAACGTCAAGAGTATTTTTTTTTCTTCGCTCGAAAGCATACACCCAAAAACAAACTGTGCATGCATTTGGGCCTAATAGCCCTTTTATGCAAGGATTGAAGCTGACTGATTGCAGAAGATATTTAATTACACGCTAATTAGCATTAATTACCGTAACTCACACAAAACCACACATTCCTTCATTTTATTTCTTGGAATGTATACTGAGTGCCTTGAAATATGTCATGGAAGTTTGATGCATTTGCAGACAGTGCATCATAATTCGTGACTGAAAGGGTTAAAAGAAAGCGCGCATGATTTATAGTACTATGCACTCTACTATCGCACAGCTCCTTGGAGTTGACCTGAATAATAGGCCTACAGAAGGTACGTTGAAGAACTCCACACTTGTTCCATCGCAAATGTAGCCACTCAGCCTAACCGCTATACTTTATCCTTATCCTGTTTTACCGCCCCAGTTTCTCAACTCAAACATTCGGCTTCCCGCTAGACTACGCCGTTGATGTTTGTTTAAAACGCAATGCCGGTAATGAATAAATAAACTTTACAGCAAAGCATTGCATCTTTTAGCAAAGCGTCTTATTTCGTTCCCGAGAAAGTCCATTTTTCTTCCACCAAGCTACTGATTACAGCTAGACGCGGACCTCACTCGCGTTTAGAATGACAATGTCCGCTGCAGGTTGTAATTAAGTATATCTAATAAGAGTCAGCGACACGTGCAGGAGTGCAGACGTAAGCGCGCCACTACCCTGCATTAATAGAATGCTAATATATGGAAATGATTCATATTAACCCATAGGCACGAACACGAATGTGGAACACACATGAATACAGACGCACTGAACGCCAGGTTGCGAATTCAATATAGCACGCTGGATTAACTTAAAAAAAATAGCCTACGCGGTTCAACTGGTTGCTGGGAATTTCCTAAAATGGTAGACATTATTCACAATTTCTGGCGCATTTTCGTACTTCGATATCTTCACAACACAAACTTTAAAGTGTTGATTTTAACGATCTTAGGGCAAGAGTTTCAGTTGTTGAAAGATGGGATGAGAAGTTGAAGAGCAGAAATGTTGCAGCAGGATTAATTCGACGACTATGAAACCATCGGCTTTTGTTTTTCCTCTAATATAAGATCTCACATATCAACATAAATAAATAAATAATTTAATTAATTAATAAAGCGACCAAAGCAATAAAACTGCGCCAGAAATCGACCGGTGTCAATCGCGGCAGTCAATGCGAATTGAAAGATAGTAGCTCCACGGCACTGTCGGCGTTTAGAAAACGTGTCTAGCGTCTTGGATACGCTTGCTTGCACTAGGGACGTTCTTCAAGGCGTTTTATTCAGTCTGACGAGGCATGCACCAGCGGCCTAGTGGTGAGGACATCGGACAGAGGCCCAGAGTCTTGCCTTCGGAACATATGTAACACATTAAGCGGCGTCTTACACGAAAAAACTGCCGCGGGCAAGCAAATACAAAGGAGGCTCTGGACGGTGCCACAGGAGCAGCGTTGGTTCATCCAGCGGGCACATGGAGTGGCGCGAGCCCTGAACTAAGGGCTCCACCCTCATCCTACGAGGAAGATCTCTCATAATTGTACAAAGAAATGTTTTAAATGCGAAGCATTTCTTAGCGAACTTCTGCGACTTTGAGCGTATCTATCTATCTATCTATCTATCTATCTATCTATCTATCTATCTATCTATCTATCTATCTATCTATCTATCTATCTATCTATCTATCTATCTATCTATCTATCTATCTATCTATCTATCTATCTATCTATCTATCTATCTATCTATCTATCTAGCCGCCTAAGACTTTGTGCTCTCCTGCTCGTTTCGTTAATCGAATGTACACCAAAATTGGTATGGCATAACATGACTGTATGGCGAACATGAATGAC
Source organism: Rhipicephalus sanguineus (assembly GCF_013339695.2). Lineage (NCBI taxonomy): Eukaryota > Metazoa > Arthropoda > Arachnida > Ixodida > Ixodidae > Rhipicephalus > Rhipicephalus sanguineus. The sequence goes on from NC_051185.1 coordinate 92,435,701, forward strand.
GAGTCGTAACATGAAAATCATGACATGCATGTCACGAACGACATGATATATATGCCACAGTCTTGGTGCTCTAACGGCAGTTTCATTAACTTGATATATACGAAAATTGATACGGCGTAACAAGAGTGTATGACGAACATAACTGACAGGTCCTAACGTGCAAATCATGACACGTATGTCATGTACAGCATGATATACATGCCACGCTCATGGTGCGTTCGCGGCCGTTTCGATAGCTTGATATAATACCAACATTGGTACTGCGCGACGTTACTGTGTAACGAACATAATAACATGAGTTAGCATTACAATCATGACACCATGTCATGTACAGCATGATTTACGTGCCACGCTCATGGTGCGCTGGCGGCCGTTTCGCTAGCTTGAGATATAGCAATATTGGTTATCTTGCGACATGACTGTATGACGAGCATAAATATCACGAGTTAACATGAAACCATGACACGCATGTCAGGTACAGCATGACTTATCAATGTTCATGGTGCGCTGGCGGCCGTTTCGCCAGCTTTGTCTACCCCGAAGTTGGAATTGCGCGACGTTACTGTGTAACGAAAATAAATAACGTGAGTGGGCACGGAATTTTCCTCAATGACCGACAAGACGATGTATGCAGTTCTTTGCTGGCTGCTTCGCATTACAAATCTTCTCTCTCGTAGGTTGCCCGGTCCACATGCTCATCGGAGCCGTTGTGCCAGCGTTGGTAGTAATCCAGCAACAGAAAATTGTCGTCATCATGAACCTGCATGTGCTCTGTGCGTCCTCTTCTTGATCTTCTGCTTCGCCTCCAAAAACACTGCGCCGATTTGTCCGG